>NC_009362.1:502500-701771 GCF_000092065.1 Ostreococcus lucimarinus CCE9901
TGCGTCACCGCCGCCGTTTTATCCCCTCCGAGCGCGTTCGCCATCGCGTCCAACGCCGCGCCCCCGCTCCCCGCGAACGTCGACATCAACGTCGACATGCTAAACGGCGACTCGTACCCCCCCGTGCTCGCGTAAAACCTCGACGGCAACAACAACCCCGCCCTGACGAACACCATCATCGCCGCCACCCCGCACGCGCGCCGAAATATCCCGCTCCGAATCAATCGAATCGGCGCGCGCAGCGCCGGCGCCGCGCGCTCCAGCGCCGCCCCCGCGTCCCGCGCCCCCCCCGCGTCCATCGCGATCGCCCCGTCGTCGTAATCGTACATCTCCCGCCTCGCGCGCGCCACCGCGTCGTCGATCGCGTCGTCGTCGCGCGTCTCCGCGCGCGCCCCGCCCGCCTTCGCCCCGTCCGCGCCTCCCGCGCCCCCCGCGCGCGCGCGCCGCGCCCGCCTCGCCGTCGCGCGCCGTCCCGCGTCGCGTCGTCGTCGTCCGCGAGCGTCCCCGCGCGCGATCGTCGCCGCGCGCGTCGCCGCGCGCGCCGTCGTCGCCATCGCGCGCCGCGCTCTGACGCCGTCGCCCGCGTCCTACGCATACCACAGAACGTCATCTTTATACGACATTGATCGTCGTACGAATGCCTATATCAGCGACCGACCGCACGCCGTCGCCCGCGTCCTACGCATACCACAGAACGTCATCTTTATACGACATTGATCGTCGTACGAATGCCTATATCAGCGACCGACCGCACGCCGTCGCCCGCGTCCTACGCATACCACAGAACGTCATCTTTATACGACATTGATCGTCGTACGAATGCCTATATCAGCGACCGACCGCGTCCGACGCGCGCGCGACCCTCGCGCGCGCGCGTCGATCGACGCGATCGCGCGATCGACGACGCGTCGATCGCGCGCGGCGATCGAACCTCGACGCGAGGGTCGCGCGCGCGCGCGCGATCGAGGGTCGATCCACGCGCGAGGGTCGCGCGCGCCGCACACGACGACGTCGACGACGACGACGACGACGACGACGACGCGCGAGGTGCGACGCGACGCGAGACGCGCGCGCGCGAACGACGCGCGCGAGCGACGCGCGCGCGCGCGAGGCGGCGGCGACGACGAGGCGCGAGCGCGGCGCGCGATGCGGGATGGCGGCTGCGGCGCGGGACGCGCGGGGAAGATCGATGAAGATCGGACGCGCGCGATGGGAACGGCGCGCGACGGGGGACCGGGCGACGGGAGACTGACGAGTGATGGTGGATCGGACGCGCAGAGTCAGTATATGGACAGAGCGGACGCGAAGACGAACGAGGGGAAGACGCTGCCGAAGCCGAAGATCCCGACGCCGAAAGTCGCGGCGAGCGGGACGACGACGAGCGGGAACGGAGCGAATGGGAGCGCGCGTGATGGCGATGGGAGAGCGAAAGTGACGGGGAGTAAAGAAATTCCCGCGCCGAAGATCGCGGCGCCGGTGCCGAAGAGGGTGGAGGATGGACGAGGGCAACCGGCGAGCGCGGCGAGCGGGAAGACGAGCAAGGCGAAGCCGCTCGCGAACGGAGGGACGAAGGAGACACACAACGCGCGCGAGGGGTCGAATAAGATTCAAGATGCCGTTGTGCCCGTCGCAAAGACGATTCCCGCGCCAAAAGGGGTGAAGGTGAGCGTGAATTCGACGGATGGGACCGCGACGGAGTCCAAAGTCGCCGCCGAAAGCGCGACGAAGGCGTCGCCGACGCCGCCGATAGAAAATTTGCACATTTCTGCGGTAAAACCGCCTTTGAGTCCCGCGAAACCGGTGGGGGTGTACGTGCCGCCCAGTCAGCGAGGGAGATCCGCGGTCGAGGATAAGTCGGGCTCGAAGAGGAATAAACAGAAGGAGAATTTCGTCAATCCGAGGGATGATCCCGATTACAGACGAGGCGACGGCGGCGTTCCCACGTTCAAAAGCTCGAACGATGTACGAAACGACATCGCACGCGGCGGTGACAAACAGAGCCGAACAGACACATCGACGGCGAAGGCGTCGAGTCTGACCATCGAGAGCGACGAAAAAGATAAGAAGGCGCAAGCAGCGGCGCAGCCCGGCGCGAAAACGACGAAGGAGATCAGAAAAGCGCTCGACGAGAACGACATCCAGACGGCGATGGAGCTTTTCCACACTCGTTCTGAAGCCGGGCTCGTGAACGCCGACGCGAGTCGCTTGTTGCTGCACTACTGCATCAGAACTCCCGGAGCGCTCTTGGACGGGTTCGCCGTCGCTTCATACGCTACGCAGAAAAAGTTCAAGATTACGATGAGACAATTCACAGAGATTTTGATGGCGTTCCCGCAGCGGGCGAATCCCATCGACGCCATGGAAATCTTGAATGCCATGGAACCAATGATCCACTACGAATCCAAGTCCATCGCTAAGTACCATTTCCACTTCGCCAGACTCGTGATTCAGGAATTCTTGGAAGAAGCGCTTCAAACGCTCGATCGCATCGAAAATGCACCGTCCTTTGGTTTACAAGAGAATGGTTTGGCGGCGATGGACGTCGTTATAGAACCAGACAGGGGCGGCGGTCCCAAGGGTGCCGCTCCCAAGGCGGGTCAACTTGTTTTAAACATTCCCATGCTTGGCATCGAACTCTCACGATCGTTGTTGAAAGGAGACATGCTTCTTTTGTCCAGAACCGGCGCCACCGATCGCTCGTTGACGCTGGGCGAGCTCCCCAAGGGTTCGCGCGGCTTGGATGAAAACTCGCGCTCGCGCACGGGTGGATACCACGCGGAGACTGAATTTGAAGCCGAAGTGGTGTCGAGCATGAACAAAGTCACGGTCAAGCTAGTGGGCGTTGGTGCGGAAACTGCGGCCACGGTCTACGGTGGGGGCTGGCGTATCGATAAGCTGGCAAACAGAACATCGTTCCATCGTCAGCTCAAGGCGATGGAAGACATGATGCAGGTGAAACAAGGTAACAGTACCAAGGCTGGTGTTGATGTCAACATTCGTGACACCCTCATCGCTGGCTGGGACGGTAACAAAGAAAAGCACAAGGAAATCCCTGAAATGTGCGAAGCCAATCTTGCGGAGCACATGCACATCGCGACGCGTCAAAAAATGATCGATCAAGCCAAGGATATTCCCGCGATGCAGCACATGAACCAATCTCAAATTGATGCTCTCATGGCGGCGCTTTTCAATCGTGTGACGTTGATTCAAGGTCCACCGGGTACGGGTAAGACGCACACCGCAGTCGCTCTTGTTCAAATGTGGCTCAGATGCCGAACGTCGCCGATTTTGTGCACGTCTGACTCGAACATCGCGGTTGATAACTTGGTCGACGGCTTAGCGAGAGCTGGCGTGCGTGTCGCTAGAATTGGCCGCCCCGAAGCGGTTCGTCAAGATCTCATGCCTTACATGATCGAAAGTATTGCTGGCATCGATCAAGACTGTCGATGGTCCAAGCAGCAGCAGCGCTCCGCCATCACCAACGCGTTGCGTCAGGCGGAGGTGATTTGTGCTACTTGCGCCGGTGCTGGGAGCGATATCTTGGAAAAATACTCATTCCAAGCCTGTTTGATCGATGAAGCCACGCAAGCTACAGAGCCAGCGACTGTGATTCCGCTTACGAAAGGATGCAAGCAGGTGGTGTTGATTGGTGATCAGAACCAGCTACCGCCGACGATCATCAGTCGTGAAGCGGAGGCGGCTGGTCTAGGCGAAAGTTTATTCGAGCGTTTCATTCGTGCGGGCATTCGTACGTACATGCTGAAGGTACAGTACCGTATGCACCCCGCTATCGCGTTGTTCCCGTCGAAGACTTTTTACAAAGGCGAGCTTCTGTCTGGTACGCCGCCGAGTCAGCGGCGAGCGCCCGTCGGTTTCGACTGGCCGGTTCCCGCCGTACCTATGGCTTTTGTCAACGTTGAAGAGGGAGCCGAACGCTCGGATGGGTCTTCGCAAACCAACCCTGCCGAAATCCAGCGCGTCGTGAACATTGTCAAGAAGCTCGCTGGCCAACACGAAGTGTTGCCGGGTGACATTGGCGTCGTGACTCCTTACAGCGCGCAGGCGCGAGCCATCAAGAAGATTCTTCGCGGTAACGCACCGGAGCGCACACGCTTCGATGCACCCGCCGATCCAACATCAATGAAAGCGGTTGAAGTTGCCACTGTCGATGGCTTCCAGGGTCGTGAAAAGGAAGTCATTGTGTTCTCGTGTACTCGAGCGAACATGAACGGTAACGTCGGTTTCTTGGCGGATACTCGTCGCGTCAACGTCATGCTCACGCGAGCGAAGCGGGGTCTGATCATCGTCGGGCACATGAAAACCTTACAACAAGACGAAATCGTCTGGAAGGGATGGTTGAAGTGGGCGCGAGAGAGCGGTCTCATCTGCGGCTTGTCCGCCACCGATTCCGACGCCGCAAACAGACTTGCGTCCATCGGCATGAGCGCGGCGAACGAGATTGGTGGCACTGGCATCGGGCAAACGTACATCCAGAACGCTTTGGGCAAGCCCGTGTCTTGGGCGACAGGGCAGCTGAAGGAGTCCACCTCACAACCGAAGCTTGCAGAGCGCGACGTAATTCCGGATGCTTGGGACGATAGCGACGACGAAGAAAACATCAGCACCCAAGGCGTAAATACGATAACTAGCGTTTCATCGATGACGGGGATGGCCGATGAAGCCTGGGATTCCGACTAGAGGAGGTTAAAACAATTTGATTTGAGGCGAGAGAGAACATGTATAGGTACTAGAGGAGGTTTAGATTTAATACTACCGAGTTGAATTCATTAATCATGATCCCACGCTACGCTAAGCTATACACGCCATGCGACGTGCTCATCTACGTCTCGGCAAAAACTTTTCGCCTCGCACTCGAGTACGACGTTGCCGCTCGCTTGGTTTCATCGTACGTCCATCCATTCACATTTGGTGCGCGAAGTGCGCACGCAGGTGTGTTTTGCACGACTTTGACTAAGTTTGAGAATTGATACCAAAGCACCGCTCGAGAGCAAATGGAAATCGCACCGCCGCCTCCAATGGAGACACCGGTGCGTCCGTCGTGCGCGGAAGGCGTACCTTCGCCGAACGACCAAGAAATGCTTTCATCACCGTCTCCCGCGAGTTCTCGACCACCACTTGCGGTGTCGCCACCACCACTCTCTAGTTTGATACCGCTATACATCATCCACGGATGCGGAAGCGCATCCGTCGCGAGCGCTCTGCCGCGACAACACGTGGCAAACGTGCAGCGCGCGAAATCGAACTTACGCCCGATGACGACGGACGAAAGACGCACTGGCTCAATAAAATGACTGAGTAACGCTCCTTGTAATCCAAGCGCGTGCCATCGAACAATTTTATCGCTGCACGACAACGACTTTCCAGCGACGCCCAACGCGAGCTCGGCGTTTGGGATTAAAACGCACCCCGGCGGAACTTGACCTTGGTCATCGCCATCGTTTCCCTTGTAGGACGAGCCAAACCAGAGTGAATTCTTCAACGGTATATCATGCATTTGATACGCCTCGCTATGGTCGTCGACCCAATCGTGCGTCACCGTACCCTTTGGCCCCGCGCTTGCCGCCCCGCAGGGCGCCGTGGAGACGTACAAGTGAGCAGCAACACCGCGTTTGAGCGTCGCCGCGCCCTTTGTGGTTATTTCAAGCCAAGAAGATTCCCCGGAGCGAACGAACGATTCAATTTCTCTGTATAGAAATCGAAGAAAGCCTCTTCGAGCGAGAACTTCGGCGTGACTGTCGTGCACGTGCGCGTTCCAAAGGCAGTCTTTACTCGCTCGCTCTATCGCCGTGGCGACATCGCAGGGAATGAATTTCGTACCGACACCGAGAGACACGACCGTGATGTCGTGCGGTTCGAGCTCTTTCACATCTGTCAGGACAATTCCAGCGATGACCGCCGTCCCTCTCGTCGCTGCGGCGTGAGAGGCACAGCGAACTTTATACTCCGCGCCGACTCTCGCTGCGATTCTGTTCGCTAAGCGCGAAGAGTCGTCGTCGCGACGTTCACTCGCCTTGGCGGCTTCGAGCTCGGCTCGGTCAATGTCTTCTGCCGTCGGCGACGGACACGAGCTCGATTCAAGCGCCCGAACGACGACAGTCGCGGCATCGACGTTGATGTGTGTTGAACAACACTGCGTGATGCGCGCGGCTAATTCGCCGTCGATGTCGTTGCCGTGAATCCATACCGTTCGCAACGGTGTACCCGCGTCTCGACGCGCGACCAGGGCGCGTAAAAGCGCCTCACCGCCAATGTCCGTAATACCATTATGATCCACATGCAGTTCAATGAGCTTTGAACGCGATGAGGAGCGCGTCATTGCTACTGCAATCGCCACGCAACCGGCGTCCCCGAATCCGTTGCCGCCGACGTCCAAGACTTCGAGCGCAAGGTGCGATTCCACCAATCGCGCCAACGCCATCGCACCCTCAATCCCTATATTGTTTGCGTACATTGCCAGTTCACGAAGGTTACTGTGCGTTTCACGCAACGCATCTGCTATATGAACGCACCCAAGAGAGCCTATACCGTTGTGATGCGCGCCCACTGCACGCACGCTCTCGCCCTTCTCGCGTAAAGCGGCTGCAAGTATCGAGGCTCCTTCGTCGCCTAAATGCCGATCAGAAACACTCTTTAACGCTTCATCACACTCATCGTATCGAATAAAATTCGCCGCAGCCTGCCCAGAGAGCTTTCTGAACGACTCCGTGCCGAATCCTGGATTCCCGCTCGCGTTGACGCTAGTCACTCGCGACGCGGTGACGCCGTTTCGTAGCGCCACCATGCCGTCTTCACCGAGCGCATTATCGCGAACGTCCAGCTTGACCACACCCATACACGATGCGAGCGCTCTGTTTACACATCCATCGACGTCGTCGTCCGTCAAGCCCATCTTACGAAATGACAAGACGGCCTCCTGGCCGTCTCTCAGCGCCGCGGTCGCCTCCGCCGCACGTTTCCTTCTCCAGTTTTCCCGACACTTGAGCGCCACCGCCGCCACAGTCTCCGCGTGCACGCGATGATTATTCGTCAATATAATCTCTACCACATCATCACTCCCCGCGCACGCCCTCAACAGCGCCTCGCCGCTCTCCTCGTCGACGTCGTTATCGCGAAGGTTCAAGCTCTCGCATCGCCGTTCGTTCTCGCTCCGCGGCGCCTCGAGCATCTCCACTAAAATCTTTACCACGCGCCCGGCAAGCGCGCATTTCGCGAGATTGAGCTTCCTTACGCGCAACAATTGACTGACGAAGTGTCGAACGACGTGCTCATCGACGTCGTCGTCGTCGCCGAGCGTCGGCGTCCCCGCCAGCGACAGTTCCTCCAACGCCCATTCGCTCGCCCCGAACGATTTCGCACTCCTAAACGCCCGCGCAATATCCTCGAACGTGAGCAAGGCTAAGGAACACGACAAGTTGAGCGCGTGCACGCCGTGTTGATGCGCCGAAATGAGCGTCGCGCGCAACGCATCGGCGTTTTCTAAGCGCAAGCCTTTGAGCGCGACGCACTTTTTGTCAATATTTTCCGCGTCGCGCGCCTCGACGCGCTCGCGAATGAGCGTCTCGACGCCGCGCGCGTCAAGCGGTGGTCTATTGACTTGACGCCGCGCCGCGCGGGACTGCGTCGGGCGCATGGCGCATGCGCCGGGGATCGTCGGCGCGAGCCGCCGCGAAGTGGGGCGTCTTACGTCGAATACACGCTATAAGTTTTATCATTAAAAGACGCAAACTAACGACGAGGGCGAGGACGCCAGACGACATCACACCATACCATCACCCTCTTCCTCGCTCTCGTCCTCTTCGTCCTCTTCGTCGTCCTCGCTCTCGTCCTCGCTCTCGTCCTCGCTCTCGTCCTCTTCTTCGCTCTCGTCGTCCTCGTCGCCCTCTTCGTCCTCGACGTCCTGCGAAGCTCCCGCGCGTTCGCGTCCCATGACGTCTTGTAAAATATCAACCGCGTCCGTGGCTTCGTCGTACACCGTCGTCAACGTCTCTTCGGCGTCCGCGAGTTCGTCGACGTCGTCCGCGCCGCCCTTTGTCATCGCGCTCGCGTGCAACACCAACTCCAACCGCCCCAACAGCGCTTGCAGCGGTCCTTGCATCGCCACATGACTCTCAATCGTCTGCGACAACCGCATGAGCGTCGTTCGCGCCTTCGGCGCGCTCGACGCGTACCCCGCGTGGTGCAACAAAATCGTCCTCGCCCACTTCGCGCACCGCTCCCCCGAGTTCGGTTTCGCCTGCGCCCTCGCCGCGCATTCGCTCAGCAGCTTCATCGCGTGCGTCGAGCTCAACTTCGCCACCGTATTCGCGATCGTCGTTCGATCGCTCACGCTCAGGCATCGCTCGATCAACGCCGCGTCGTCCGCCCGCAGCGCCTGCGAGAGCAACGCCGCGAGCGAATCCGCCCTCGCCTTCGTCCCTCGCTCCGTCCCTCGATCACCGCGTCGCGCGTCGCGCAGCGCCCCGTCCAGCGGTCGCTTCTGATCGCCGCTCGCCTCGCCGTCGCTCGCGTCGCGCAGCGCCTTGGCGCGCGCGCCCAGCGTCGTCGTCGCCGCCGCCGCCGCGCGCGCGCGCGCGCCTTCGTCGCCGGCTTCGTCGTCGTCGTCGTCCGCCGCGCGCGTCGCGCGGGCGTCCATGACGGAGGGAGGGTAGTGATGCTTCGTCGTCGCGCCGTCGTCGCGCGCGCGCGCGCGCTTCGGGGACGCGCCGCGCGCCATCGCGGCGGTGTGCGGGGCGCGCGCCGCCGTCGGCGTCGACGCGGCGCGAATCACGCACACGGCGTCACGTTAAAACCATGTGCGCGCAATAAAACTAAATATCGATTGTTACTAAATACACATACATCATGTTTCGGACATATAGTGTATGTGTAATTAGTATGTATACGTATATACACCGCCATTCGAACCGCCCCGCCCGACAGCTGGGTCGATCTCGCGCCGGCGTCACGCGCCGACGCGCGCGTCGTCCCGACGGCATGCGCGACGGCGAAGACGCGTCGCGCGCGCGCTCCGGACGACCGTGCGCGCTGTGCTCGACGACGAAGCGAAACCCGCGACCGAAAAAGGTTTTGAAGAAGTGCTACGACGCCCTCGACGCGGACGTCGTCCTCGGACCGCTGCTGCTCGACGATCGCGGCGGCGCGCGCGGACCGGTGTACTGTCACCAGGCGTGCGCGCTGTGGTGCCCGGAGGTGTACTTCGACGCGAGGACGGAAAAGCTGCGAAAGCTGGCGGAGGCGCTGCGGCGCGCGCGAAGGATACCGTGCGCGCGGTGCAAGGGGAAGGGCGCGGCGATCGGATGCGCGGTGGAGGCGTGTCCGAGGAGCTATCACTTTGCGTGCGCGCACGCGGACGGATGCGCGTTCGTGCAGGGGGAGTTTATGCTGGCGTGTCCGAGACACGCGAGAAGGATGGCGAGCGAGCGGGCGGACGCGCGATGGCAAGACGCGGGAGTGGAGGACGCGATGGAGGAGGGGCAGGGAAAGGGCGCGGGGTCGGGAGACGGCGATGGATCGAACGATAGGGGGGTGAGCGGCGCGAGAGATGGGTCGAATGGGGCGACGGCGCCGGTGGAGGCGCCGCCGCTCGCGGCGCCGGGAGCGACGCCCATTTTGAATAGGATTCGCGCCACCGCGGAGATTAGTAGAGGTAGGAAACAGAAGAAGAGGAAGCGAGTGAAGTTGGCGGACGATAAGTTTATGAACACGCGCGAAGGAGCGATTTATCGCGCCGTGATGGAGGCGGGGGTGCGTTTGAACGCGGAGAAGGAGAAGAGCACCGGCGCCATCGCAGACGACGACGAAGCCTTCAGGCTTCGCGAGTCGAGACGATTGGACAAGGACAAGGAATTGATTCCACGAGTCGTCATCGGTGGTGGTCTTGGTACGTCGACGTACTCCGCCGGCTGGGAGTCTCTCGCAGGCATGGAGGAGCACGTCAAGACGCTCAAGGAGTTGACGCTCCTGCCGCTCGCGTACCCGGAGATGTTTGAAAGTCTCGGCGCGGGCGCCGCGCGTGGCGTGCTTTTGCACGGACCTCCAGGAACGGGAAAAACAGCCGCTGTGCGTGCGATGCTCGGCGCCGCGGCGAGAGGACCGAGACCGATTAGCTTTTTTAGCCGGCTCGGCGCGGATTGTTTGGGCAAGTACAGCGGCGAAGCCGAGCGCAAGCTCCGGTTGTTGTTTGAAGAGGCCGAAAAGCGCCAGCCGAGCATCATATTTTTCGACGAAATCGATGGTTTGGCACCCGCGCGTCGAGGTGGTGGCGGCTCGGGCGCGCAGGATGAGATTCACTCCTCAGTCGTCGCCACTTTGCTCGCGCTCATGGATGGTTTGTCTGGTCGAGGGTCTGTTGTTGTTGTCGCATCGACGAATCGTCCCGACGCCGTCGATCCCGCTCTGCGCCGACCTGGGAGATTCGATCGCGAGCTATTTTTTGGTCTTCCAGACGCTGAAGCGCGTGCGGACATATTAGCCGTGCACACGCGCGCCTGGACGCCTCGGCCGAGTCGCGAGACGCTCGAAGCAGTCGCGAGCCGCACGGAGGGTTGTGCCGGTGCTGACTTGCGCGCGGTCGCGAACGCGGCGTTGATGAGTGCGCTCAAGCGTACGTGTCCATCACTTCTTAGCGGAGATCCAACGCGCGATTCTTTGGCGGTCGAGCTCGAAGCGCGACTGCCGCCGCCAGAGAGCTCGAAGACGGCTTTGGAGGAGGCTCGCGTGGCGCACGAATCAGGACACGCCGGCGCTTTTTTGGCGCTCAAGCAATTCGACGCGCTCGCGATGCGAGTCAAAGTATACTGGCCCTTAGAAGACGCTCATCACGAGGCCACGATTGTCGGCTACGACCGGAATACGGTCAGTCACCGATTGCGATACGACGACTCAAACTTGTTCAACGGCGAGGACGTTTGGATGCAACTCTTCCGGCCGAACGTCGGTCTCGAAGTGGTACCGAGCGATTTAGAAAAACATCCGGTAAAAGCAACGGTACGCACGCGGGTCCGCGAGTCGTTGGAGGACGCGAACGACTTACTCGAGAAGTATCGCAACAGTCGTCGAGACGGCGTTTCTGTGTCTTCGCGAGACTGGACGCACGCTTTATCCACCACGTCTAACGCGTGTTCGGCGAGAAGCGCCGCTGCGGCGCTCGTGCCGCGCGGGAAACCGCTCGAAAGCTTTTTAGTCCCTATCCTTGGTGGCTCGGTTCGAAAAGTGATGAGCGAATGCTTCAAGCGCGGCGCACCGATGACGCCCAAGTGTCTCTCCGCGGCGAGCGCGTGCGCCGACGCCGACGTCGCCGACACAGTCGTCGAAGACGCTCTCATCGCCGCTGGTGCGTTTGAACGCGGTTCAGCTTCAATCGAAGACAGAGATATCGTGCCTTTGACTCATCCGTCGGCATCCGGGGACGATAATTCCGTTCGAAGCGGATGTCGACTCTTGCTCGCGGGCGAAAGCGACTGCGGCCAGCGGGAAATCGTAGACGTCGTGCTGAACTCTTTGAGCGGAACTTCAACGCACTTGATCAATCTTGCATCGCTGATATCGCATGGAGATGGCGACGCCGTGCGCGGTGTGGCGGCTGCCTTACTCGAGCCTCTAAGGCAAGCGACGCGAACGAAAACGACGCTCGTGATGCCAGACTTGGACTTGTGGGCGCTAGCGGCTTCCACCGATGGCTCCGGCGACGTCATCGGCGTCACGACGACCGCGCTTTGGGATCTCGTGCAGAGCACTATTGCAGATTGCTACGCAGCACCCAGCGCGGGCGATGGTGGCCTGTACGTCGTGTCGTTCGTCAACTTGCCCACAGAGACGCTTCCTGAAGCCGTACTCCACTTTTTCGAGTGCGACGGCGCGGCGATGGATGTCGAACCTCAGTTCTCCGAAGACCGCGTCAAAGAGTGTGTTGAGCGCGCGGTGTACGAGATCGCCACCGTCGACGTCGCGTCTGCATACGCCGAAGCGCGGCATCACGCATACGCGAAGAGGATTGCCTCGCGGCGCGCGCCGAAGACGCCGTCCCCCGCCGTCGTCGCGGACGAGGAAACGGCGAACGAAGCCGCGTGCGAGGCGCTTCGAATCCGTGTCAGACGCGCACGTGCCATCGTTCGCGCGGCAATCGCAAAGTGTGTCAAAGAGCTTCTGAAAACGCACCGATTCGATCGATTTTTCAACCGCTCCGAGCAGGCTGGAAAACTCATTCAACTGGCGTTGGATCGTAAAATAGGCAATCCGAATCGGTTCGTGAAAGATCTTCGCGCGTGCGCCAGAGCTTTGAAGCCTCGACGCGTGACGCACGCCAACATACACAAACCGATCGCGTCGTTGGGATTCAGCGCGGTGGACACCCTCGAAAGTTGGTTCCATCTCGGCGTCGCCAAGCTCTACGACGAGTACGTCGCGACGGACGCCGAATACGACGAAGCCTTGGCGTCGCTCGCCAAAGTCTCCGGCTTTTCCTCGTCGACGACGCGCGCCGCGAGACCCGAGGTGAGCGCACTGTCGACAATTCGTCCCCCGACGCCGTCCTCGGACGTCGTCGCGCCGCCCCGTCTCCCTCCGCGTCCGCTCGACGTCGTCGTCGACGACGTTCGCGCCGCCCTCGCGCGCGCGCTCCCCGCCTCATCCGCCGACGTCTCCCTCACCCTTCCCGCGCTGCGTCGCGCCGTGGACGCCACCAGACTCGACGCGCGCGCCCTCGAGCGCGTCTGCGTCGCCGTGAATCCGCGGTGAACCGTCCGAGCGCGCCGCGTCGTCGCGAGCGCGAATGTAAGATGTCAACCAACCGACTGACCGACCGACCGACCGTGCTCCGACCGTCCGCACACCTCCGCGCGTCGGCGCGTCGCGTCGCGCGCGCCATGGGCGCGTCCCTCGCCGCGTGCGCGTCCCCCTCGCGCGTCGACGGCGTCGCCGTCACCGACGTCGACGTCGCCGTGCTCGACCTCAAGCGCGCCGAGCGCCGACTCGACGCCCACCTGCGCCGCGTCGACGCCGACATCGCGCGCGACGTCGCGCGCGCGCGCGCGCACGCGTCCTCCCCGAGCGTCGCGCGCGCGCACCTGCGCGCGAAGCGCGCGCGCGAGGCGGTGCGCGCGCGATTGAGCGCGCTGACGCTGACGGTCGCGACGGCGCTGATGGAGATCGACGCCGCGCAGGCGAGCGCGGAGACCGCGCGGGCGCTCAAGAGCGGCGCGGACGCGATGCGCGACGTCATCGCGGCGTGCGGTGACGTCGAGGCGGCGATGGAGGACGCGGAACGCGCGAGGGCGTGGGCGGCGGCGGCGAGCGCGGACGCGCCGACCGGGACGCGGGACGAGGACGTCGCGGACGAGTACGAGGCGATGGTGCGCGAGATGAACGCGGAGGCGAACGAGGCGCGCGCTATGGTCGAGGATGCGTTAGAGTTACCGTCGGTGCCGACGCGCGCGAGCGCAGACGCGCGAGGCGAGATGGGGACGGACGAGGCGAGCGCGGCGACGCGCGCGGCGTCGAGGCGGCGCGAACGCGCGGCGGCAGAGTGACGCGCGCGAGATGTCGCGCGAGGTCGCGAGAAGCGCGCGGACGGTCGCGCGCGTTTCGAGGCGTCGCGCGGGAGGCGCGCGGGCGACGCGCGACGCGAGGCGCGGGAATCGTCGTCGGGAACGGGACGCCGTCGCGGGATCCTTTTTCGGACGCGACGACGCCGAGCAGTGGCTCGCGGCGGGCGACGGCGCGATCGATGATTCGACGTCGACGTCGGCGACGTCCATCGATGCGTCGCTCGCCGAGCTCACCAAGCGCCGCCGCGGGTTGACGCTGTTCGAACGAGAGATGGATAAAGAGGACGAGGACGACGTAGACTTGCTGGCGTGCGCGTGCTACGTCGCCGCGCACGCGAATCCAGACATCGACGTCGAAGACGTGCGACGGGAAATCGACGCGTGCGCCGCGCTCGTGCGACGTCGATTGGACGCCGACGTCGACGCGCGGTTCCCGTTGCGCACGATCAAAACGATTTCCCGGGCGTGGTCCACGGATTTAGGCTTCAAGGGCAACGTAGAGAATTATTACGAGGTGGAAAACTCGTGCGTCGACGACGTGCTGAGGCGAAAAGTTGGGATTCCCATCACGCTGTGTTTGATGTACATGGAAATCGCCAAGCGCGTCGGCGTCGACATGGTCGACGTCGGGATTCCCGGACACTTGCTGTGTCGACCGCTGGCTGAAGGCATGGAGGTGCTCGTGGATCCGTTCAACCAAGGCGACGTCTTATTCATCGAAGAAGTCGAGGATATTTTGAGCAAAAATTCCTTGTTCGGAGAAGGCGGCAAAGTGCAGATCGAGCGCTCGTTTCTCCAAGAGACAAAGATACGTAAAAAGGCGTTTCTGACGAGGATGCTGGTGAATCTCAAGTCGATTTACTTCGCTCGCGAAGATTACGAGCGCGCGCTGCAGATCACCGAGTACATGATGGCGTGTAACCCGTACGAGTCGCTGCGAACACCCCTCGTGCGCACGATGGGGGTTCTATATTTCAAAACCGAGCGTTGGATGGACGCCCTGGAGACGTTTACGTCGCTGAGCGACGCCGACGTCGACGACGAGATCGACGCGTACGTCGAGCACATTCGTCGCGTTTTAGCGCTCGAGAAGGACGTCGTCGCGGACGAACAAAACGACGACGACGACGACGACGGCGAAGCGCGCGCGTAGCGATAGCGATAGATACTAGTAGCGATGATACATTTCTCGAAACGCGCGCGCCCTTCGTCGTCAACACCGCCTCGCCTTGCGCGCGTTCAACTTTTTATTCTTCTTCTTCTTCTTCCGCGCCGCCGTCCCGATTCGCGGTTCTCGCCCCTCCCCCTCCCGTTCGCCCCCCCCTTTCGCTCTCGTCTCCAGCGCGACGTCGCTCGCGCCGTCGAACGCCAACTTCCCGATCAACCCTCCGCTCGTGCTCGCCACCGCCGCCGCGCTCGACGCCGCGCGCGTCGCCTCCCTGTACGCCTCCGCGTCGATCGTCGCCCGCCGCGCCGTCTCCCGCGCCGGCATCACCCCCACCACCGTCGGCGTCCCCCCCGCGTCGCTCGCGCGCGCCCCTTCGCGTCCCTCCGCGGCGTCCCGCGCCGCCAGCCGCTCGAGCGCCGCCTCGACGAACGCCGCCTTCCGTCGATGCGCCTCCGTGCGCGCGCGCTTCTTCAGCGCCGCGACGCGCGCGTTGTGCGCGTACTTTTTCGTCAGTCCCTTGGTGCGCGTGCCCTTGGGGCACACCATCGCGTCGCGCGTCGCCGCGTCGCCGCGACGAGTGCGGCCGTCGTCGTCGCGCGCGCGCCGACCCGTAACACCGACGACGACACCGCGCGACGCGCGACGCGGAGTCGCGTTCGTCTTTCGACTTCCGTGAGTTTTATAAGCAGTTGGTTTGCGTTGTCGATTTTTTTATACGTAAATTCGTCATTAAACGCGTCCGTACGCGACAGAGGTCGCGGATGCGGTCGAACTGTGGTGTCTTTCATGTTGCCCCTTTCATGGGTCGTCGCACGCATATCGCGCGCGAAATCGCCCATCATCTTTTACCGCGCGGTCGGTCGGTCGGTCGTCGCGACGCGGCGCGCGCGCGTCTGGTGGTGGTTTAAACTAACCGACGCGCGCGATGGCGACGGTGGCGCCGTCGACGCGAGGCGCGCCGGACGCGGTGACGTGCGAAGTGATGTGCGCGGCGACGCGACGCGACGCGACGCGACGCGCGACGCGACGAGGGACGCGACGCGACGAAGGATGCGACGCGATGCGATCGACGCGATGGTGCGTGGATGCGCAACCACGCTGACGAGCGATGACGCGATCTCGCGCGCGCAGGAGGGAGAAGTTACGCGTGCGATCGATGTGGCTCGAGCGGGAGTCGGGAGGGGGGGCGAGCGGCGCGAGCGGCGGCGGCGCGGCGGCGAAGACGGCGGCGGCGGCGCCGCGCGAGACGGCGAGTTCGCGAGCGGCGGCGAAGGCGGCGACGGAGAAACGCGAGAAGGCGGCGGAGACGCCGGTGCGAGCGGTGAAAACGATGAGCGCGGATGCGATCGCGAAGGCGTCGGACAGGCTGTATCGCGGAGAGAGCGGCGTCGCGAAATCTGTGAAAACGACGACGGCGGAGGCGGAGACGTCGTTCGCGCCGAAGATTAGCGAGGCGAGTCGACGATTGGCGAAGAAATATCGGGAAAAACAACGAACGAACGACGCGAAACCGGCGGCGAGCGATCGCGCGTCGACGTTGCCGACGCGCGAGCGCGAGGAATTGAAGGAATTGGAATCGTGCACGTTTGCGCCGAACATTTCGAGACGGTCTCGAGAAATCTCGGCGTCTTTGTACAAGAAAAAGTCTGGATCTTTCGTCGAACGTTCGCGCGTGTGGGCGCAACGTAAAGAAGCGATTCTCGAGGCCGAGCGCGAGGCGAAAGTCGAGGATGATTTGCGCGATTGTACGTTCGCGCCAAAGATTAGCGCCCCGGGGCAGACGTCGCGAGAGCGTCGTTCGACGACGATTCTAGTAGACGATCCGGAGAGCTCCACCGCATCTCCAGCGCCGGCGACGCCGTCGTCGAGCGGAGTGATGCCGAAAGGTTTGGAGTCGTTCCTGGCGCGACAACAAAGTGCGCGAAAACAGCGGGAGGAAAAGAACGCGCTTGCCAATCGCCTCGACGGCTCGACGTGGAAACACGAGACGACGACGAGCGAACCTTTCACGTTCGCCACCGCGTCCAAGGCGCGGCATCAAAGACCTCGCGACGTCAAGGAGGACGTCAAGGTTGAAGCAAATGCGGCGACGCCGACGCAGCGCCGCCCGCCGAAATCGCCGGCGTACGTCGCCGCGCGCGAGCGACTTCGCGGCGTCCATCTGCGCGACGCTTAGCTCGACGACGCTTAGCGCTTAGCGCGCTCCGTTAGAATGGTTGTATTACAAAGCGAGCAAACGCGGGTCATGGGTGTCGGCGGGAACCGACCCCGCAAAAAATTGGATTCTGAGGGGGATGCCGCGAATCGAACGCGGGGCCTCTCCCAAGTTCAAGCAAGCGCTATTCAGCGCTGGGTATTACCCGAAGGGAGAATCTATTGATCAACGAACGAGAGCGTACAGTCAGTACATAGGACTTTTCAAGGTGTGGGTATGCGCGAGGTCACGTCGGCGTGAAAGACTCACCATACCACTAGACCACATCCCCTTTACTAGGTGTTTAATCGCCAGAGTATGACGAACACTTAGCAGAATGACGATAAACTTGAAGAGGAGCGATCGCGTCGCCTCGGACACGACGAAGTTACGGGTTTTCGTCATCCACGTTACGTCGCCCCGCACGTAATCAATCGCCGTCGCGCCGATCGAACGTCTCGTCGTCCATCGTCAGCGCGAGCGCGCACAGCAAGACGACGTTCATGCCCGCGAAGACGTCGAGGTACCAGTACCCCGTGAGCGCGCCCAAGCCGTCGATCGGGCTCGACGAGGCGAAGAAACCTTCGAGTGGGTTGCTGCCGTCGGGATAGCTCCACGGCGAGGCGCGCGCGACGCGAGGCGCGCGATGCGTCACCGGTGAGGGTCGCGACGGCGACTGTCGGAGACGGGGCGCGAGCGCGCCCGAAGGCGACGCGAGACGCGCGGACATGTGCGGTTCGACGGTTACACGGCGGCGCTCGCTATTTCTTTGGCTTTGCGCTTCGCGCGCTTCTTCGCGTTTTTCCGAGCGTTCTTACCCACGCCGGTGGATGCGTCATCCGCGGTGGTGTTTCGAAGCGGCGCTTCGGATTTACGCTTTTTGCCGAACGCCGAGTCGGCGTACGACCGCGCGCGCGCCTTGGCGTCGTCGTCAGAACCGTCCGAAGCTTCGTCGTCGTCCTCGCGCTTGGTTTTGTCTTTTCTGCGTCGCGACGAACGATTCTTCTTGTCTTTGGCTTTCTCTAAGAACTCTTTCGCCATGCGACGCGCTCTCGCGCGTTGGTTGGCGTCCACGGCGGCGTCGTTTGCGTCGTCGCGATACGGCGCGAGCTTCTTCAAGCCGACGATTTGGTTCAGGTGCTTGTCTTCCATCAGAAGCACGTCGCGCGTGGTCAGACCGAACATCTTCGGCGCCACCTCCTTGTACGGGAAGCGCGTCGGCGCTTCACCGATGAAATCTTCGGCGTTCAGCTTGTAGTACTCGTCCATCTTCGCCTCGAGCTCCTTGCGCCACTTCTTCGCGGCGCGCTTGCTAAATTTGTTTTCTTCTTCTTCTTCGTCCGGCGCCGGTTCGTCGTCATCGTCGAAATGATCGTCATCATCTAAATCGTCATCGTCAGGTTTCCCTGCACCCTTCAAAAGTTCCTTCATCTCCTCCTCCAAGTCCCCGAACTCGGGCTTTTCCAGCTCGCCGAAGACTTCGTCTTCGCCGTCCTCTCCCGCGGCGTCGTAATACTCGTCACCGTACATCTCTCGCATCGCTCGGTCGTGCGCTTCGGGGTCGAATTCTTCAGTTAAATCCGCCACCTTCGCGCCGCCGCCCTTCAACCCACCGACGGCGGAGATTTGACGCATCTTGTTTGCGATTTCTTCGCGCTTGAGATTCTTCAGACGACGCACCTCGGCGAGGAGCTTGGCTCGCTCAGATTCTTTGCGCTCTCGCACTTTCTTTCGCTTGTCCTTGCGCTTCGAATCCTCGCGACGAACTAAGCCTTCGATGTGACGCGAGTGCGACACGAGCCGATCCGCGCCCGGCTCTTCGAATCGAAAGTTGTACTTGTGCTCGAACGCCTCGGCGCGATCGAGGAGTTCGGAATCGCTCGACTCGTCGTCGGCGCCCGCGTCGTCGTCCTCGTCGCTCGATGGCGGCCCTAATGTTTGAAACCGCACCGCCGCGGAATCTTTCTTCGAGTCTTCCTTCATCCACTGTTTCTCCAGCAAGTAGTCTCGCAAGAATTTATCCTCGGCGCTCAAATCGTTCGCGTCGCCGCGTCTCGCGTCAAAGTATTCAGACAACTTTTCCGTCGCCGCCGTCATCGCCGCCGCGCGCCGTTTCACCACGAGACCACTCTCGTCTTCATCGTCTTCGTCGTCGTCACCGCCCGCCGCCGCGTCCTTGAACGCGCGCTTCAGCGCCGCTTGCTCCTCGACGTACGACGGTTCGTCGTTCGCGCGCGCCGCCTCCGCCTCCGCCTCCGCCTCCTCGAGCGCGGTGGCCCCACCCTCCAGCAACTGCGTCGCCACGACTTCGCGCAACGTCGCCCTCGTCTTCTTCTTCGTCCTCTTCGTCGACGTCGCCTCCTTCTTCCCCCCCCCGTCCTCGTCGTCCTCGTCCTCGCTCGCCTCGTCGAACAGCTTCGTCTCCGCGTCGTAAATGCTCGGATCCTTCCTCCGAATCTTCGTCAGCGCCTCCGCGAACGCCCCGTCCAGCGCTCGCTCCAGCGTCTCTTCCTCATCGCTCGACGTCCCATCGCTCGATTCCCCGCTCGTCTCGCTCTCGCTCTTCCCGTCGCCGCGCGCGCGCAGCGCGCCCCGCGCGTACTCCCGCTCCAGCTTCGCCTGCAATCGGTGCGTCTCCTTCCTTCGTTCGTTGTGTTCGAACCGCGCGGCGTACTTTTCGTTGATTTTCAGCGCGTCGCCTTCGCCGTCGCTCGCCGTCGCGTCGTCGCTCGCCGTCGCGTCGTCGCCGTCGCGTCGTCGCGCGCCGCCGCCGCGCGCCGTCGCCGGCGCGTCGTCGAACATCGACCGCATCGCGGCGTCGTCGCGAGGCGCGTCGACGCTTCCGCGACGCGTCGATTCGCGTCGACGCGCGTCGCGCGCGCGTGTGCGGCCGCGTCGCGCCGCGCGCGCGGATTCGCGACGCGCGACGATGCGCGCGTTCGCACCGCTGACTGTTTGCCCATACGAAGTCGCGTCGTCGTCGACGGATTCCGCGCGCGCGCGCGCCGCACACCTCGACGCGCGAGCGCGCGCGCGCGGCGCGTCGCGGAAGCGCGCGGTCGAGCCCTCCGCGCGCATCGCGGGCGCTCCGCGCGGATCGGGACGACGCGCGCGCGGAATCCGTCGACGACGCGGAACGACGTCGACGCGTCGATCGCCCGAGGCGAACGCGTCGAACGACGCGACGCGCGCGCGCGATACGGCGAGGCTCGAGCGTCGCGAGGGCGCGCTCGAGGACGCGGGCGTCGTCGGTGACGACCGGGAGGCGCGCGCGAGGACGCGCGAGGACGGGCGAAGGCGCGGGATCGATCGGGACGCGGCGCGGCGATAAGGCGCGAACGCGATGGTGAGCTTTCGCGAGGCGAAGCGCGTCGCCGCGAACGGGACGAACGGAACGGCGACGGCGACGGGGACGACGAACGAAGACGACGGGGCGTGGGACGTGGTGATCGTGGGCGCGGGCGTGGCGGGGGCGAGCCTGGCGCATTCGCTCGGCGGCGAGGGTCGCAGGGTGCTGTGCGTGGAGCGAGACTTGAGCACGCCGGATCGAATCGTGGGGGAGTTGCTGCAGCCGGGAGGGTACTTGAAGCTCAAGGAGCTTGGGCTGGAGTCGTGCGTGGAGGGGATCGACGCGCAAAAGGTGTATGGATACACGATGTTTAAAAACGGCGAGGTGGCGACGATGACGTACCCGCTCGAGGGGCGGTCGGACGACGTCGCGGGGCGCAGTTTTCACAACGGGCGATTCGTACAAAAGCTTCGCCAGGCGGCGATGAAGGTTGAGGGCGTCGAATTGCGTCAAGGCACGGTGAAGAAGCTGTTGAATCGCGAGGGTGGCGATTGGAAGGAGGGCGAAACCGTCGGCGGGGTGTCGTACACCGTCGGCGACGTCTGGGACGAGAAGAAGCAACAGGTGATACCCGGGCCCAGCGTCACGAAAACCGTGTTTGCGCCGCTTACGATCGTGTGCGACGGCCACTTTAGCAGTCTGCGCTCCAAACTGAGCCCGCAGGCGTCGCCGGACCATCCGAGCCACTTTGTCGGCGTGATTTTAAAAGGCGCGCCGAGCGATTTACTTCCAAACGGCAGCCACGGACACGTGGTGCTAGGCGACCCGTCGCCCGTGTTGTTCTATCCGATCTCCTCGACCGAAGTGCGATGTTTGGTTGACATTCCGGCGTCGGTGAAGATGCCGAGCGTGGCCAAAGGCGAGATGGCCAAGTACGTGCTCGAGAAAATCGTGCCGCAGGTTCCGGAGCAACTCCAGCCGCACTTAATCAAGGCGGTCGAGAACGGGCAGTTTAGATCCATGCCAAATAAAACGATGGCGGCGAAACCGCAGCGTACGCCCGGTGCCGTGATGTTGGGTGACGCATTCAACATGCGTCACCCGCTCACCGGCGGCGGCATGACGGTGGCGCTCAACGACATCGCCACCTTCAAATCTATGCTCTCGCCTTTACCCGATTTCTCAGACGCAGCGCTGACCGGGGCGAAACTTGATGAGTTTTATCGTCATCGCACGCGTCCGGCGCTGACTATCAACACGTTGGCGAACGCGTTGTACGCCGTCTTTTGCTCGAGCGGGGACACGAGCATGGAGGAGATGCGTCAGGCGTGCTTCGAGTACCTCAAGCTCGGCGGTAGCTACGCCCGAGGTCCGATCGCGCTTTTGGGCGGTCTTGATCCGAATCCGCTCAATTTGGTCAGTCACTTTTTCAGCGTCGCGCTCTTCGGCATCGGTCGCCTCATGGTGCCGCTTCCGACGCCCGAGCGCTTGTTTAAAGGCGGCAACATTTTAGCCGGCGCGTGCAAGATCATCTTCCCGATCGTCAAAGGCGAAGGGTTTACTCGTATGTTCTTCCCAGCATGGCTCAGAACGCGTTTAGGGATTATTTAAAGCATTTTTAGCGGCGATTCATTGTAGCGATCCATCACCTTCACAAGCCTCTTTTCTTCGCGCGAAGACGTCGTCGTTCGGTTCTCTTACGCGCGTCGGCGCTCTACATACATTACATCTCTCAATCGTCGAAAGGATACTCCTCGGGCACGAGCTCTAATAGCTTCACCCGAATCGCGAATCGTTCGCCCTCCCCTCTCAAGGGATCGCTCTCGAACGCGCACGTCGTCCGCACGCGAACCGTCTCCAACGCCCCGCGAATCGCCCCGCACAGCGCGTTACAGTAACTCAAATCCCCATATTTCCCCGGCAACTCCACAAACTCCGCCAACGGATTACTCTCCATCTCAATCACGCACTCGTCTCGCTCCTCGCTCCAATCCCTCGTCTTCGCGTCGACGTTTAAAAACATCTTCAATCCCACCCGCGTCGTCATCTCCATCGCTTCCTCGAACGTCGCGCACGCCCCTCCGCTCGCGTTCGTCCTCGACAAAAACTCCTCCACCATCCTCGCCCCCATCGCGCGTCCGACGCGCTCGAGCGCCGCGTTCGCGCACTCCACGTCGTCCTCGTGATCGCGCAAAATCTGTCGCACGAACGCCCCGTGCGTCAGCGCGAACAGCTCCGCGTTCACCTTCTCCGTCGCCGTCCAGCACGCCGCGCCGAGCGCGGTCCTCGACGCGGCGGCGGGCATGTCGACCCGACGCGCGGCGCTCCGCCGTCGCGCGCCGCGTCGCGCGCCGCGTCGATCTCGTTCTCGATTCAATCTTCGTTCGGTCGATCGACGCGTCGAGGTTCGCGCGCGCGACTCGATCGACGCGCCGAGGTTCGATCGACGCGTCGCGCGCCGCGTCGATCTCGATCTCGATTCAATCTTCGTTCGGTCGATCGACGCGTCGAGGTTCGCGCGCGCGACTCGATCGACGCGCCGAGGTTCGATCGACGCGTCGAAGGATCGATCGCGCGCGCGGGGGACCGAACGCGCGCGCACACGTCGACGCGCGCGACGCGCGCGCGACGCACGACGCGCGATGGCGGCGCGCGCGGCGCCGGGAGGACGAACGGGCGCGGCGCGCGCGGCGCGCGCGCGGGCGCGCGGGCGCGCGGCGCGCGCGGCGCGGGCGACGACGGCGCGCGCGACGTCGACGTCAATGGGACGCGCGCGCGCGAGGACGCGCGAGGACGCGCGCGGAGGCGCGCGGTGGGACGCGGGCGCGCGGTGGGACGACGCGCGAAGCGCGATGGACGCGCGCGGGGCGACGCGCGCGCGCGCGATCCGAGACGCGGCGTCGGCGGGGGGGGAATCGTCGTCGGGGAAGACGCCGAGCGAGGGGACGGGGAACGAGTGCGAAGGGTTCGGAGACCCGAACGCGAGCGGGTTCAGTTTCAGCGCGGCGTCGAGCGCGGGCGGGGAACCGTTGAGCAGCGATGAGGGCGCGCGCGCGGACGCCGCGCGGAGGCTGACGCGGTTGGAGTCGCTGACGCAGTTGCGAGAGCTGTACGGGACGGTGGTGGAGTGCGAAAAGTCGCTCGCGAACGACTTCTTCGTGGTGCACGCGGACGCGGATGGGAACGAGTCGAATAAGTTGTTCGGTGGGAAACCGTTGAGTGCGTTCGCGGTGCCGAGCGCGGAGCTGGAGGAGGCGATGAGCGCGTTGGAGGAGATGGTGGAGGTGATGTCCAAGCTCGAGGTTGAACAGGAAAAATTGCGCGCGGCGCCGGCGGCGATGGCGGGGAGGTGGGACAGCTTGTTCGACGATCCCGACGCCGCGCGGGCTGAATTGGAAAATAAGTTTGCGGACTTGGGCGCGCGCGTGGAGGCGCGGTGTCGGGAGATGGCGGCGTATCTTCCGTACGGCTCTCGCGCCGAAGCCGAGCGCGCGCTGGAGCAAGCCGAAGACGCGCTCGAGGCGGCAGAGGAGGATCAGGGGGAGACCCAAGTCGGCGCGAGGTTACGTCCACTCGGACGCAGGGTGGGGAGATTCACCTCGCGACGCGTGCGAAGCGCGGAGGGCGTCCTCGGGGAGGGTCTAGAGCAGCTCAAGGCGAGCCCGCGCGAGTCCATCAAGAGCGCGGCGCAGTACTCGCGAGGAGTTTGGGCGCGTATTAACGGGCTTAACATAGGAGACTCGGGCGTCGTAGAAGTTTTGAAGGCATATCCCGTTCCGAGAGTGCCGCGAGAGAAGCGCGAGGCGCGGGTGCTACGCCTGACTATAGAGGTGCAGGATAGAGACAAGGCGTTGACCGAGGCGCAGCGAGCGCGCGACGCCATCATGGCGCAAGGGCGTAACTCTGCGCTTTCGCGCGTCGCGCTCGGAGACAAGATACGTGATAGCGACGAGAAGGTATCGACGCTTCGTCGTGTCTTTGCGGTGCGTACGTTACAAATGGAGATGGAGCGCATCATGTTGGCGCTCGAGGAAGAAGTGGCGGCGCCGCCGGATACGCTTTCCAGGGGAGAAATGAAGGACATGCGTCTCATGGTCGCCGAGTTTGGCGTCATGGACTTGTCCTTGCGAAGGTTAATATCTCTCGTCGATCGCCAACAATCGCAGCTCATCGACGACGAAGCTTTATCAAAGTTGGCCATGGAAATTCCCGACATGAAGTCGAGATTGGCCATTTCCGACGAACCCAACGTAGCGATGTCGCTGGATATGATGCGAGAGCGCATGTCACTGACGGTTAACGAGTCGGTGGAAACCATTCGCGAAGCTGGAACTTTCCTCGTGCGTGGTGTTAGGTTGCTGGGTTCAGACATCGGAACCTCGGTTCGTCTCTTCTTGCGCGCAGCGTTCGGCACCACCTTGCGCCCGCGCGAGGTGCAAGTCTTGCGCCGCACATTTTTGGACGTCTTCACATTCGTACCCTTCATGATAATCCTCATCACGCCCATCACCCCCGTCGGTCACGTCTTGGTGTTTGGTTTCATTCAAAAGTACTTTCCGCAGCTCTTTCCATCGCAGTTCACCACGCGAAGGCAAGAGTTGATGCAAAAGTACGAAGAACTCAAGGATCAACTCGCCATGGCAGAAGAGCAAGCTGACGCGGCGAATGAAAGCGAGGCCCTTCGTCGCGCCGTCGCCGCTGTGAGTTCGGTTCGAGGCATAATTAGCGGCGCCGTCTCCGACGCCGCCGACGCTCTCGCGGGCGGCGTCGACGAGGAAGCCCAGAGCAAGCTCGAGCAACAGCGCGTCAACGCGCTCCGCGCCGAGCTAGACGAAACCGAGATTCGGCTCAACGAAACTAGCGACGACGACGACGAAGAACCCAAGACGGCGTCGGCGAAGAAGAGCGATTAAATTCGACGAGCGAGCTTTCGTCCACACAGTATCGCAGCACCACTCATGACTCAAAAGCTTTAGCCTGAATGTGAAATAAAACTTTAGCGCATTCCTTCGCGTCCGTCGCCGCATCCTTCGGCTTTGTCTCTCCGAGAGACGCGCTCTCGGCCGACGTCGCGGCGGCGGTTACCCGAACCCACCGCACACCCATGCGTGCGCACGCGGTTTCACGCGCCCAAGCTCCACGCGCGCGCGCGCACGCTCATCGACGTTCATCCGCCATGACCAGCCCCGCGCGATCGTCCAACAGTCGAGTGAAGCGCGCGAAAACGGCTCAAAGTTCCGCCGACGTGGTCGCTTCCGCCCCGGAAGTCGGCGCTTTGTACACGGAAGACTATCGCGTGAAAGGTTTGCACGTCCGCGATCACTTCATCGCGGTGCGTCCCGACGCGTGTCGATGCGTTTTCGACTCGACGCGGCGCGCGCGGCGCGCGAGGGCGAAAAACTGCTGACTGACGGCGACGGCGACGCGACGCAGGTGCCCGTGTGTCACGCTCGAGGCGATTCGAACGCGATGCGCGTGTTTTTTCGAGAAGTGGTGACGGCGGCTCGAGGGAAACTCACGAGCGAGGAGCGGAAGTCGCTGCCGGCGGTACTGTTTTTGCAAGGCGGACCCGGATTCGAGTGCGCGGGACCGCTCGAGGCGAGCGGCTGGTTGGGGGAAATGGTCAAGGAACATCGAGTGTTTTTGATGGATCAACGAGGCACGGGACGTAGCGACAGCGAGATTGTCCATCCAACGCTCAACCGGGATGCGTCTGGACATCCCTTGTCGTACCCCAGACATTGGACCGACAAAAACACGTCGCCGGCGAAGGCGTGGGCCGTTCACTTGAAGAATTTCCGAGCAGACAGCATCGTGAAAGACGCCGAGTTGTTCCGTAAGACGGTGCTCGGTGAAGATGTGAAATGGACGCTGCTTGGGCAATCCTTCGGCGGCTTTTGCATCACGACGTATTTGTCTTTCGCTCCCGAAGGCGTGAAAGAAGCGCTGCTTACTGGCGGTTTGCCTCCGCTCATCGACGAACCAGCGAGTGCGTTAAACGCGTATCGAAAATTGTTCGAGCGCGTTCAGACGCAAAACAGAAAATATTTCGAAAGATTTCCGTACGATGTCGACCGCCTCTATGCGCTGTATGTCCAACTTCAGAACGAAGGTCCACGGATCTTGCCCGGCGGTGGGTTGCTCACCGTTCCGCTGGTACGAGCGCTCGGTTTTTCTAATTTAGGCACAGCGCAGGGGATGGAGAGGTTGCATTACATCATGCAGTACGTAGAGATTCATTATGCCGACGAAGAAATTGTTGGAGCTCACTTGCCGCACAAGTTTTTGATTGAAGTGGAAAACTCGTTTAGGCACTTCGAGACGAACCCGTTGTACGCGGTCCTGCACGAGGCGATTTATTGCAACGGTGCGTGCGCCATCGGTGCGGCCGACCAAGTGTGGCTCGAGCGAGTTGGCGAAGATCTTTACAGCGCGTTTGGTGAGCCTGAGTCTGATGACTCATTGCGCCGTGCGTTTACGGGGGAGTGTGTTTACTCTTCATTCTTCGAAGACATCCCATCGCTTCGCCCGTTCAAAGCGATCGTTCAAGAGCTCAAAAAGGACAAAGATTGGCCAAAGGTGTTGTACGATACGGAGCAGCTGGCCAAGAATACCGTCCCAGTGGCGTGCGCGAGTTACGTCGAGGACATGTTCGTCGATTTCGATCTCGCCTCTGAAACGGCTGCGAAAATTCGGGGCGCCCGCGTCTGGAGCACCAGCGAATACATGCACTCCGGCATTCGCGAAGACGGCGCCCGCATCGTCCAAAAGCTGTTGTCCTTCGTTCGCGACGAGGATCCAATTCGTTAGTGAATGCGCGGGTGTCTACTACGCGTGTTTTGTTGAATTAATTGTCGTCTATTTGTGTGCTATCCTCGGCCTCGCCTCGCCTCCCGCTCGTTCACTTCCCCCCCTTCCCATCGCTCGTCTCCCGCTTCACCGCCTCGCTCGCCGCGCTGTAATGCAAGAATCCCTTCGCCGCAGTCGCTGTGAACCACGCGCCGGCGACGCAGGTCGTCGCGAACAGCCCGAACGTCGTCGCTCGAAAAGCGACGTCGACGACGGATGTGCGCGCGCTCATGGCGCTCTCCGACGCGTGCGGCGTCCGTACGCGTCTCCGCGCGACACGGTGTTGCGACGCGTTTCGTTCGCGTGCGACGCGCGTTCGACTGGCGCTTCGCGCGGCTTCGCGCGCGGCGTGGTGAGGCGCGAGATGCGTTCGCGGCGGCTTTGACGCCCCCGCGCGGGCGAGGCGAGGGACGAAGGACGCGCGAGGAGTGTTATTTCACGGTCAGGGACTAATCACTAGAGTCAACGTAATAAAAGGTAGGTGCCACGCCGGTTACCAGTCGTCGTCGGAGTCGGAACCGAATGCGGCGTCGGCGGCGCCCGCGCCACCGCCAGAGGCGGCGGCGGGCGCGCTCACAATCATGTGCTTGAATTTGTCTTCCACGGCGATGGTGACGCCACCGTCGGTTTCAACGACGGATGGTTCGACTGTACGACCTTCTCGCCACGCCTTGGCCTCTTCGCGTTCCTTGGCGCGTGCTTCCCGACCGGTGGCGAACGCGAACGCGTTGCCGGCTTCAAGCTCCAACAGCGCGCGCTTGATTTGAGCCACGATGAACGAGTCGCGGTCGGTGTAGAAAGAAGTGGAACGACCGGACATACCAGCGCGACCGGTACGACCGATGCGGTGGACGTAATCTTCAAAGTTGCGCGGCAAATCGAGATTGACAACGTGCGCGACGCCCTTGACGTCCAAACCGCGAGCGGCGACGTCGGTGGCGACGAGTACGGAACATCGCCCCGTTTTGTAGTCGTGAAGCGCCGCCTCGCGTTCACCTTGAGAACGACCGCCGTGAAGCGCCGCGGCGGGGACGTTTTCTGCGTTCAAGAGTTCCGCGATTTCGTCCGCGCGATTCTTGCGTTCGACGAAAATAACCGTCATCGGCATGTCTTGACCGAGCTTCATCGCTTCGCGCTGCTCGCCTATCAACATAGTCACGAGTCTGTCCACCTTTTCCGCGTCCACGACTTTTTCCAAATGCTGCGACACGTTTGCCGTTGGTGCGCTCGTGGTGCCGACCTTCACCTTGACCGGCTTATGCAAGTAGTCGCTCGCGAGTGCCTCGACTTCGCTCGGCATCGTCGCGGAGAACAGCAACGTTTGATGAGGCTTGGGCAAATTCATCAATACCTCGCGAATTTGCGGCTCGAAACCCATGTCCAACATGCGATCGGCCTCGTCCAAAACGACGAAGGAGACGCGGCTGAGATTCGTGTTCCCTTGCTGCAAGTGATCAATCAATCGCCCCGGCGTGGCGACGACGATCTGCACACCACTTCGCAAAGCGCCTCGTTGTTCACTCATGTTCGTTCCGCCGACGATGATCGCCGTTCTGAACCCCTTGGAGCTTCTCGTAAACGTCTTTGCTTCGGCTTCAATTTGCTGCGCCAATTCTCTCGTCGGCGCCATAACGATGGCGTACGGCCCATCCCCTTGCCTCAACGGCGCCTGATTCAACGCATGCTGAATCATCGGAATCGAAAACGCCGCCGTCTTCCCGCTCCCCGTCTCCGCGCATCCCAACACGTCGCGTCCGCTCAGGATCACCGGAATCGCCTGCGCCTGGATCGGCGACGGTTTATCGTACTCCCTGTATCGAATGTCCGCCATGATGTCCCGCACCAGCGTCATGTCCTCGAACGATTCGATCGCGCTCGGCACCGCCGCTTCGCCCTCCTCGATCTCCACCGTCACGCCCAATCGCTCGCGAATCTCCGTCGTCTGCGCCTCCGTCAGCGCCTCCACGCGCGCGCTCGGCCGCCACGTCGCGAACACCGGCGCGCGATCCATCCGCGCGCCGTCCGCGCGCGCCGATCCCCCGCGATCGCCCGTCGGCGCCCGTCGATCGCCGTCGCGCGCGTCGCTCGCGCGTCGCGCGCCGTCCCACTCGCGCGCGCCTCCGCCGTCGCGCGGCGCGCCCGCCGCGCCCGCCGCGCCGTCGCTCGCGCCTCCGGCGCCGCGCAGGTGCGGGGGCACGTACCCCATGCTCGTCGCCGCGCGCGCGTCGTCGCGAGGCGTCGTCGTGTGCGGCGCGCGGGCGCGCGCGCGCGCCGGCGCCGCGCGATCGCTGCCCGGGTGTCCGACGTCTGACTGTTTACCCATACGCGACCCGTGTGGAGTATGAAACCCCGTCCGTTACCGCGCACGTCGTCGCGCGCCGTCCCGGCGCGGCGTCGCGCGCGCGCCGCCTTTCACACGCGCGCGGCGAGCGACCATGGCCAAGGGTGAACCGACGAGGTGCGCGCGAAATCTTCGACCGCGCGGCGCGCGACGCGACGGCGCGCGACGGCGCGCGCGCGCGTGGAGCGCGACGCGGAACGACGCGACGCGATCGCGGGTTAGGGCTTCGGTCGCGCGATGTCGACGCCGAGGGGACGCGCGCGACGCGCGCGCGCGGTCGAACGCGGCGTCGAACGATCGAGGGGTATCGCGCGCGCGTTCGAGAGCGTCGGAAAGGGGGAGAACGCGCGCGCGCGCGGAGGTTGGGGGCGGATGACGGTGACGATGGGCGCGCGCGAGCCCTAACGACGATGGGCGCGCGGGGCGACGACGACGCGCGGGGGGGGCGCGCGGGAATCCGGACGGGTGGTGCGATGCGGAATGTTTGCGAACGCGACGACTGACGAACGACGCGCTCGGCGAATCGCGATAGATTGTATGTGCGAGGGTTGATTTTGGGGTACAAGCGCGCGCGCACGAACCAATACAACCACACGTCGCTCATTAAGCTCGAGGGCGTGTCTGACGCCCCGTCGACGGCGTTCTACGGTGGTAAGAAGTTGTGCTATGTGTACAAGGCGAAGACGAAGAAGCAAGGGACGGCGTACCGCACGATTTGGGGCAAGGTGATGCGGGCGCACGGAACGAGCGGCGTCGTTCGCGCGAAGTTCAAGTCGCATTTGCCGTCGAACTCCATCGGTGGTAAGGTGCGATGCATGCTTTACCCGTCGAACATTTAAGCGACTTCGAACGTGGACTTTAGAGTCGGACTAGAACACAGAATCGACGCGGTGTAATTTGAAAACGTTTCGTCGAGTCGTCTTTCGTCGCATCGTCGACAACCCGCTAGCGCTAGTGGTATTTCTCTAACTCGTCATCAATACGCGCGTTTGAACGCGTGCCAGGCGATGGCGCCTTGCGTCAAGAGCGGGGCGCCGCCCTTGGCGACGGCTTCGTCGAAAACGTCGAAATCTCTCGCCTCGAGCGCGTCTAAATACCTCCCAACGGGGACCGCTTGCAGAAGGAACGGCTTGGCGTCGTCGGGAACTCTGCTCGCCATCGCGCGCGCGCTATCTAAATGCCCCTTGGCCGCGCTCGCGACTTCGTGCGCGACGTTACGCACGCCCTCGCTCGGCTCCATGCGATAGACGCTCTCGGTGCTCACCCCGTGCCGCGCGCACGCGTCGCTCGGTAAGTAACATCGACGCTGTTTCGCGTGCGCCACGGTACCGCGCAATAACGCACTTAGTCCTATCGCTTGCCCTAAGTGACTCACCGCGTGATCCGCGTCCGCATTCCTGACTCCGCACGCGTCGAGCGCGAGCGTCAACGCGCTCCCGTGCGCGTCGCTCGCATACCGCTCTAGATCTGCAATCGTCCGCGGCGGTCCATCCGAGCGCGCGTCCGCGATCCTCGCCTCAATCATTCGTCGCATCCAAGTTCTCGCGCGCGCGTTCGGCTCGTTTCCCAGCGCTGCGAGCGTTGCGAGCGCCACCGGGTGACCCGCCCGTGTCCCGGCGCTCCCCGCCGTCATCGTCTCTCGCCACCACATCAACCGCGCCACCGCCGCGTCGACGGATTCCGCGTTCCCGACCACCGAACCGGTCTCCGCGTTCAGCGCGCGCACGGCGAACGCCGCGGGCGCGCTCGCGCGGGGCAGGGCGAGCGTGCAGAGATAGGTTTCGTAGTCTCTCGCGCGAACGATTTCGACGCAGTGACGAAACGCGGCGCGCAGATCGTCCGTGGACGCGCTCGTCGACGCGCTCGCGCGTGAGATTCGCCCGCGCTCGCTCGCGACGCGCGCCGCGACGCGAGCGATCGAGGACGGATTCGGAGCCATGCGGCGCGGAATGAGGACAGTTGAACGCCGGCGCGCGCATCTCGGCGCGCGCGTTCGATTACAACTCAGCGTCGAGCGAGGCTAAAACATCGCGAATGGCGTCCACATCGGGATGGTCCGGGCCTAAAATATTCGTCTGAAGCTCCAACGCGCGCTGGAGCAGAGGACGGCCGAGATTGTTGTCCTCGCGGTCGAGGTGGCAAATAGCGAGATCCGTGAGCGTCTGCACCGTCTCGGGATGCTCGGCGCCGAGGGTGGTCTCTTGAATCGACAGCGCGCGCTCGAACAGCGCTTGTGCTCGTTCAAAGTTCTCGTTTTCGCTGTAGAGTGTGGCTAGATCGTTCATGGCGGCGGCGACGTCTGGGTGGTCTTCTCCGTGCGCCTCGATGCGACGAGTGATTTCGCGTTCGAGCGTCGTCGCGCTGGCGGACATCTCGGGTGATATGTCGTCTCTCGGCACGCTCGGACTCGGCTGATTCCAATCATCACCGCGTCCACGACTCGGGGAAAACACAACACCGCCACGAGTGGATGCGGGACTGGACGCCGTCCACATGGACTTGCTCGGCGATTTGCTCGCCCCAGAGTTTCTGCCGCGAATGTCATACGGGTCTTCGTTCTCATCGATCGCCGCTTCAATGACATCCTTGATCGCACTCTTGAGCGTTCGCGGAAGGTAGGTGCGAACATTCGAACCAACGATGTCTACGCACGCCAAAACAACCTTCATGGCCACGCCTCTCGCCTCACCGTTGGCGCTGTCGAAGCACTTCGTCGCAAACTTCATGACTTGTTCCAACGCGAATGAATTTTCCTTTTCTGGCGCATCCAATCCGTACGTTGGCACAAGCTCTAGAAGCAGAGTGAGCCTTCCAGTCAGCACTCGCCACAAGTTCAACTTTTGCACCGGTTTGCAAAGCGCATTCGCTAAGATATTCACTCCTCCTGGGGCGTCGCTTGCGAAGGCGTGCAGCGCCTCGCGAATGCTCTCGCGAAGTCTAGGATTGGTGTCGCCAAGTTTATCGACTAATAACGACATCGAGTCCCCGACCGCTTCGCGCACGTCCCGGGCGGAAACGAACTCAGCGTACGCCTTGGCCGCAGACGCAAGCGTGATCGCTGCCGCACACGTCACGTTAGCCACCTTGTCGTTGAATAATCGATCGCCGAGCGTCTTGCACAACGTGTGAAACGTCTCGCGAGGCTCCGCTCCGACCACGGCAGAGGAGTCTGCGTTCTCCCACGCAGCGATAAGTCGCTTGTTGATGGCCTGCAACGCAGTCTCGCGGTGTAACCATGCTTGGCTGAAGAGCTTGACGATGACATCTTCCCCAAACGCCTCGATGATGGGCGCCGCGTTGACTTGCTCAGACGGCGACAGTGGCGCCAGCGGCGGAAGATCATCTTCCTCGCTCGACTTGACTGATTGCTTCGTCGCGCTCACGACTTTATCTTCGTGCTCTTGTTCGAAAAACGCGGCTGCTTCAGCCTCGAGCTCAGGAGGCACACGACGGCCAGCGGCCACCGCGGGGACCTCGTCGTTGCTCATACCGGCGGCACTCACGTCGTCTTCGCGAAAGGTGTTTGACTTGGTAATCTCGATTGGTTTCGGCCGGGGCGGATCTTTCGGCGCACTGCTCGCGACACTCATAGATCGTTCGATGTCGTTTTCGTCGTGCTCGACGGCTTTCCCACCCGTCAAATCTCGCATAGCGTCGGCGTGTTTCGAACGAATCGGCACGTCGTCGAACGAAAACGTGGCTCGCGCCGACGGCGCCGCGGCTACAGGTGACCCCAGAGGTGGCAACACTCGCACCTCTTCTGTCACCTGAGCGCTTGAGCTCGGTGACCGCACGCTCGAACGCGGCGAAGACGCCGCGGTGAACGCATCGTCGTACCCATTCGATCGCATCTTGTCGATTTCAATCTTCAACCGTTTCGCCTCGTCGTAATCTTCTGCGTCCACGGCGCGCATTTTTTCTTCCTGTAACACCTTCACCTTCACCCCAAACTCACGAAGCTTCGCGATAACGTCACGCAAACGTTTCGCCTCGTCGTAATCTTCCGCATCAACCGCGTGTTCCTTGCGAACCATCACCTCTCGAATCTTCTCCGCCGTCAACGCGTCCACCTCCGTCGTCGCGTCCCCAGCCGCCGACATCACTCGATGACCCAGCAAAGGCGTGCGCGCCGTCACCGCCTCACTCGCGCTATCACGCTCGCTCACTTCCCCGATCAGCGTTAGCGCCATCAATCCAATCTGTCGTCCATCGTTCCTCGCGTTTTCGTGACATCCCGGAAATTCCAACCGCACCTCCGTCGCCTCCTTGACGTTCACGTGCACCGTCTTCAACTCCCTCGCCTTGTACCCGCACTCCGCGTTGCTCTCAAATCTCAACGTCCCCAACTTCTTCACGCGTCCATCTTTCGTCGTCACGTGCACGTGCGCCGCGATCGCAATCTTAGACTCGTGCGACAGCAACCGTAACTGCCTCAAGTCGCTCGCTCGCCGCAACCGCGCCGTCACGTACGCCGGAAATCCCGCGTTTCTCTCCGTGTACCACCCGCGCGCGCGTTCGCCATGTTTCACGTGAAGCTCCTCCGCGCGATGATTCGCGTCCTGCGCGCGCGAAGTCGTCAGTCCTTCGTTTCTTTCGGAAGTCAACGCGCGATTTCAAATTCATCGTAAATGTCGCGCGCGAATGCGTCGCGAACGCGGCGTGCGCGCGCGCGACGGCGACGAACCTCGGACGAGCGATCGACGATGGTGTACTCTAGCGCCCTGTCGCTCGGCGCGCCCGCCGCGGGCGCGCGGGCGGGCGCGCGGTGCGCGAGAGGCATGGTGTGACGGCGAGCGGGTCGCTCGGAGGGGCTGCTTCGGGACGCGCGTTGACCGCGGTTCGGATACGATTCGATTCGATGGAAACTACGCGTCGTCGTCGGCGGCCTGACGCTTGAGCCAGTCCCAAGCGCGCGTGAAAGGATTGGCGTCGACGGCGTCCGCGATGGGAGCGATGGGCGCGGCGTCGTCGGCGGGCGCGGACGCGCGGCGAGGATGGTGCGTGCGGCGAGCGCGAGCGTCTTCGCCGTAAAAGTCGGGGATGGAGTCGTCGTCGTCGGTATCGGTGCCGATGTCGGGAACGTGATGGGATGGTCGTGGACCGGGGGCGGTGGCGCCGGCGTCGTGGGCGTCGCGCTTGAACGCGTCGTCGTCTTCGTCGCCGTCGATGCCGAGGAAGTTGCGAACGGAGCGCCATCCTCGGCGCGCGCCGGAGCGGACGTCTTGGGCGTGAAGAAACGCGCTCACGGCGTCTTCCTCGTCTTCGTCGTCGGAATCGCGATTGGAAGCATCGTGCTCGACCCAGGATTGTCCACCGGCTTTGACACGATCGTGAATCGCCTTCACCGCGGCTTGGTACGTTCCCGGAATGTGGTCGAGCATCATGTACGGGTCGAGGACGACGTCTGTGAACGCCGTGGGGTGTTTATACTCCGCAGTCGGTGCGTCTGAACGCACGTGCTTGAGGTGGATAACTCGTCCCGGTTGAACCATGAAATCGCTCGCCGCGTGATCACGAAGTTCGAGGCCGACGACGCCCTCTACCTCGCCCCAAGCGCCTTGGCATTTGCGCCGACTGTCCCCGCGCTTCTTAGGAGGCGACACCGACGCAGCTTTCGAGACGTCGCGCGCTCCAGCGCCACTTGCTAACTCACTATCTTTGCTAACGTTGTCTAAATCTTGCGCTACCTCGGTGATTTCTTCCTCGGTCGCGCTCACTTCTCGCTCCAACGCCGGCCTGTCCCTGCCGCCGAGCACCGAGGATACGGCGCGCAACATCGCGTGCGACGGTGCGGCGTGGTTCAACCGACGTAATAGTCGGCGAACGGAAGCGTGACATAATCGCGGTATAACATCAGCGCCGGCGACGACGCACGTGATGTAATCGCTCGCCGCCTCGCTCAAGTCCATGCTGCTCACGCTCGGCGCCGCGATACACACGCACGTGCACGACGCCAGTCGTCGCAATATTTCTCTTCTCTCCTCCTCGACGACATCGCTCAATCCCTCTAGCGCGAGCGACTCGATATCTTTATCCGTACTATGCATGAGCATCGCGACGCACGCGGCTACACCGCCGCCCATACTGTGACCGGTGACGAGAAACTCGTATCCCGAAAGCTTGCGCATCGAACGCGCCACGGCGGGAAGCATGCGCTTTAACACTTGCCACGCCGATGCCACCATCCCAGAGTGCGCCCAGCCGTTCAAGAACTTCACACTTTCGCTGCTCACGTCCGTTAACGCGTCGTGAAACTCCCACGTCCCGCGCACAGAAAGCACCACCTTGCCCGCGGCGCGATCGACGGCGACGAACGAGCTCGGCGAAAATTCCGTCCCACTCCACTCCGCATCCACCACATCTTTCGTCTCGATCTCGCAGCTCCTCGCGCATGCCTCCGTCGCTTTCGCGTGCATCGCTTCGTAATCCCCCATTCCGCGCGTTTCACCGCCGCCGCCCGCAGCCTTTAAACTCTTCAATTTGTCCCGAAACGACGCGTCGCTCAGCACGCTCGACGCCGTCCCATACGCCCCGATCGCGTATTTCACCGCCACTCGCAGCGACGCGAGTTCAATTTCACCCGGGCTTTCGGGTTTCATCGTCTCATTCGGGTACAGCTCTCGCATCGTCCTCGTTCGATCGCGTTCCGCCTCGCGCTGCTCGCTCCACAGCACGAACCCAGCCATCGGGTCAAACGTCGCCATCCCGACCACGCCCAGCGGCGCGAGCTCGCGCACGACGCCGCCGTAGACGACGCGCAGCGCGCGTTCGAGCTCGAGCCATCCCGCGGTGGGATGCGCGCGCTTGGGCGCGCGCGCGGGCGTCGTTTCCGACGTCGTGACGTTCGCGCTGTCGCGCGCGCGCGGCGAATCGGCGTCGCGCATGCGCTCAGCGGGACTCGCGACGCATCGAGACGCGCGCGATGCGTCGGCGCTTTCGTTCGGGTCGGTGTCGGGGCGCGCGCGCGGGGCGCGGTGAAGTGCGGCGCGCGTTTACTCTTGACGTCGAATTCGCCGAGCGTCACGCGGCGAAGGCGACGGCGAAGGCGACGAAAGCGTCGCCGCCGTCGTCCGCCGCGCGTCTTCTAGGACCTACGCTAATGCTATGGTGTTTGGCCGTCGTTGGTAACGCGCACGGGTGCTTGATGCCGAACCTGAGCTCGAGCGCGCCGCGAGGCCGGAGTCGCGCGTCGACGACGCACTCGGCGGGCGACAGCTCGAGGGCGAGACGGGATTTTCCGTCTCGAGAGAGCTTGAGGGCGTACTTCGTGAGCGGTACGGAGGCCTTGATGATGGCTTTGATCGTGGTCGTCGAGGACGCGGGCTTGAAATCACGACCGAGCTCGAGGTCGACGCCGTGGGTGCCGCCGCGAAATTTCGTGCGCGCCGCGACTTGCGCGCGCGATTCCCCGAGACGAGTTCGAGCGACGACGCGCAGTGCGTGCGCGTCGAGCGCGTTCGACGTCGCTCTTAAGTTTAAATCAAGCGCTCGCGCGTTCGACGGCGGCTTCGAGTGCGCCGTAAACGTGAGGCGAGGCGACGGCTTGGCCAAGTTTCTCGCAAACGCAAACTTGGCGCTCGACGTTCGCGCGGTCGGTGGCTCGTCGTCTTTGCGCGCCTTCGCTTCGCCCGACTTCTCCACGTCGTCGTCTTCAGCGCCGTGTAACATTTTAAACGCGTCAAACGGCTTCACCGGCGTGCCGATGGACCACGACTGCGACGTCGGCGCGGCGAAGCCCGAATCCAGCCGCGTCGTCACGCTTTGCCGAAACTCCAACCCAAAATCCCTGTGCACGCTCCCGAGCTCCAATTCCGCCTCTCTCGTCAGCGAATGCGCGCTCACCGTCGCGTGAAACGCGCGAAACTCGGCAGAATCGCCGTCGTCCCTCCCCATTCTCCGCTCCGCGTCGCCCTGCGCGTCCCACCTCGCCTCGCTCGGACACCTCCCGCCCGCCTCCGCGTCGCTCCACACCCGCACCACCCCCCGCGTCCCGCGCTCGAGCGCCCGCGTCACCGTCACCGCGAACGCCGCGTCCGATCTCTTTCCCGCGCTCTTCTTCCCCCTCGCGCCCTCGCGCGCGTCGTCGTCGTCGTCGCCGTCGTCTCGCGCGCGTCCCGCGTCTCGCGCGCGTCCCTTCCCCCCTCCCACCGCCCACGCCGGCGCGTACCGCGCCGTCGTCACCGCGCCCCTCGCGTCGTCGCCCTCGTCGACGTTCGCGCCTCTCGCGTCGCACCGCACCCGCGTCGTCGCCCCTCGCGTCGTCGTCGTCGTCGTCGTCGTCCCGCCGTCGTCTCCCCGCGCGTCGTCTTCGCGCGTCGCGTCGTCGTCCGGGACGCGCGTCGTCGTCGTATAGGACGCGAACGCGCGCGCGTCGTCGCGCGCACGACGCGCGCCGGCCATCGCGCCGTCGTCGGCGCGTCACCGCGCCGCGCGCGTCGCGACGGTTGGCGTCTGCGGGCCGCGACGCACGAAAACCCATAACAGTGCCGACAATCCCGCGGCGACCGACCGACCGCCTCGACCCGTCGCGTCCCCGACGCGCGCGCGTATACATACATGTACTACTTGTATACGTGAGATATTTCATACATCGCGTGCATCGAACGGTATGTTTCAATCACGATCGCGGCGTCACGGAAAGCACCGCCATCGGCGACGCGCGCGGTCGTCCGATCGCGCGATCGCGCGTCGGCGTTATTATGTATGATGGCCCCGATCGCATGTTATATACGTGAGATCTCACGTATACAATACATAGCCGCGAAACGATCGGCCGAACGCGCGAGATCTCGCGCGCGCCGCGAAACGATTGGTCGACCGACGAGCAAAGAGAGGGTTTGCGCGCGCCGCGCGCGAGACGCGCGCGCGCGGTCGCGCGAATCCCGCGTCGGCGCGCAGCGGGCGATCGCGAGCGCGCGCGGCGTCGCGGCGCGCGAACGCCGCGCGAACACCGCGCGAGACCGCGAATACCGCGTCGTGTCGTCGCGCGCGCGCGCATTCATTCATTCATTCATTCATTCATTCATTCATTCATCGATTCGCGACGCGTTCGGGGGGGATTCGCGGGCATGGGCGAGGGATGGCGGCTCGGGACGACGGTGCGGGCGTGCGCGGTGATGGCGGTGGCGATCGCGGGCGCGCGGGCGCGGGCGCGGGCGGTGGAGGGAGGGAAGGGACGCGACGCGCGCGACGCGGAGGCGAGCGGAGGCGAGGGCGAGGCGACGCGGGAGGAGGAGACGGCGTCGACGACGACGGTGTCGAGGAGCGGGAGCGTGCCGGAGTTTGATGAGGTGCGGGCGATGTATCACGACGCGATGAACACGCTGAGCACGCTGGATGGGGATCAGGGGTACGACGTGGCGACGCGGGCGTTTGGGCGCATCGCGAATCTGGCCAAGGAGAGGGGAGATAAGAATTTGGAGTGCGAGGCGGCGTTGATCGTGGCGGAGATCGAGATTAACTCGCTGCGGAGGATGTATGCGGTGTATGAGCGCGATGCCGTGCACGATGGGATCGATGCGTCGCAGTTTGAACGCATCACGCAGACGACGCTCAAGTTGGCGTACGACAACGGCGATAAGATTTCCGAGGCGCGCGCGCACTTGGCGGTTGGAGATTACTATTCCATGGCGGTGAACGATCACGTGGCGGCGCTGGAGCACTACGGACTCGCGCGCGAGTTCGCGCGCGATGAAGGAATCTTGCCCGTCGAGACTGAGGCGTGTCGAAGGATGCGGTGGACGCAGAGCATTCGAGGCGACGTCGACGGCGCCGTGGCGCTCTCGCGCGAAGTCTTACGACTCACGCGCGAGTACGTCGCGATGTTGAATGACGAGAAGGAGTCCTCGAAAAGGGACGCGACAGTACCCCTGATGCTTCGTGAGCATTGGTACTTGGGTGGGTACGAAAATCAAGAGGTGTACGCGCTCAAGGAGCACGGGTGCACGCTTCGCGGCGAGACGCGTTTGTTGTCGAGGCCGCTTGTTTTGGAAAAGTACCAAGACGAAGCCGTGCGAACGTTCGAGGAAGCGATAGCGACGCTCGATTCGCACTGGAAGCGCAGCGAAAGCTCGTTCGAGACCGACGCGGAGGGCGCGGCGATAAAATTGAGTCTTTTGGCGCATCTCGGAGACATTTTAGACAACGACCTCGAGCGCACGCCAGAGAACCACGCGTCTGCCGTCGAGTACAGGAGAACGTACAACGAACTGAAACCAGGATCATTCGGCTCGAATGTCACGTGCGCACTGTGCGAAGAACCGCTCGGCGGTCTATCCATAGACGACGCGAGGATCCAGATGACGTACGCCTGGGACGCGTGCGAATCCAGTCATCACTTCCATTCCGCGTGTCTCGAGGCGGCGTTCGACGAGACGGCGCACGCGGGATGTCCTGGATGCAAGGCTGAAATCCAATCGACGGCGACGTCAAATTAAGTAGAACATTAGATGAGACAGAACATAGAACACCCGGGTCGCGAAGGCAACTTCGCGATCTGCACACCATCGTGGTCGTTTGTAACAACCTTCTCAGAATAGACCGATGACTATTTTTGTCCCGCCTCACTCGGGCGCGCGCGATGACGATCGAAACAACGCAATCGCCGCCGCCCGCGTCGAATTGGTGCGTCTCGCGCGTGCGTCCGTCTTGAGCGCGCGCGCCACCCTCGTCTCGCCTCGCGACTCCAAAGAGTCAAACGCCGCTTCGACTGACTGACGCGGTTCTCGCGCAGCGCTCTTGGAAGTGCCCAGAGACTCGAACGCCGCGGCGGATCCCTCGTGGCCATCCCACACTACGTGAAAAAGACAGGGTACCGAGCCGCGAACGCGTACGGCGCGAGGCCGGTCTTCGTCGCCGAAACGACATCCGCGAGCGCGCAACAGAAGGTTCTCGGCGCCGCGCGCGACGCCGGCGGTCGAGGCAAAGGCACCGCCCGAAAAGCGCTCATGCCCTACGCCCCCGACGCGCCGCGAAACCGTCCTCGCGGGAGTTTGCAAAACACCATCGGTCGCCGATTCGGCCCGTCGTGCGCGGCGACGCTCAAGCGCGAACGCTACCGCGGCGCGAGCTCGATTTCTCTCGCCGACGGTTCCATCCACGAGCCCTGGCGCACGACCAATCAAGTCATGGTCCCATCTCAACGCGTGGTTCAGACCACCGGATTAGACAATCCCGGCATCTCGTCGACGATCGCCAAGCGCGTGCACGCCTCGCAGCGCCGATAGCGCGCGCATTGTAATCGTCGCGTCTCGCGCGCTTTAAAGCTTCCCACAGCCGCCACTTTCGCCATTTCGAGACGCGCGCGCGATGTACGCCGACGGCATCGACGACGACGACGACCGGCGTCGAGATGACGACGACGACGACCGCGCGGGCGCGCTCGTGGGCGGCTTGGAGCTCCGCGCGCCGCGCGACGCCGCGACCAATCCGCGCGGTCCCGGTGGATCGACCTCGCGCTTGGGACTCGACGCACTCGCGCACGCGAAGCGACGCGAGAAGCGCGCGCGCGAGAGCGCGCTGTCGTTCTCACTCGACGCCGAGGACGACGCGGGAGAGGCGCGCGCGAGGCGCGGGGTAGAAGGCGAGAGCAGAGGACAGCGGGACGGGAAACAATTCAGAGCGCGCCGGGACGAAACGCCGTCGCATCCGGGAGGACTGAACGCGCACGCCAAGGAAGCGATCGATCGACGCAGAAAAGATGGAAAGTTTGGACGGGGGTTGCAGGCGCGACGTGAGGATGAACGGGATGGCGAAGATGCGGACGGGCGGCGACGGAGTTGGCGCGGCGACGACGGCGAGTGGGAGGAGACGCCGAGGAGAGATCGAGACGGACGGATGATGACGCCGAAGTTCGCGAAACATGGATCGTGGGATGATATCGCGGCGCAACCGGCGACGGCGCGGAGTGGGTCTGGAGGTGGGTGGAGCGGGAACGCGTCGAGCAGTCAACGGTCGCATTCGTTGCGCTTTGAGATGGATACGCCCGCGGCAACGCCGAGTTGGAAATCCAATGCCTGGGCCACGGGGGCGATGGCGAACGCAAACAAGTTTGTTACCGAAGGTACCGCCGTCGCGGCCGAAGATGACGACGCGCCAGCCCCGGATGACGACGCGGAGAAGGTTTTGGATCGCGCGTGGTACGACGACGACGAGGGCGGCGGCGCGCACGGCGACGCGCACAACCCTTTTAACACGAACGCACGGGATGAGGCGCGTTACGCGAACAAAGAACAAGAATACGCGAAAAGGTTGACTCGACGCGACGGGTCGCTCATGTCCATGGCTGCGTCGCGACGCGTCAGTCAACTCAACGCCGATTCAAATCAATGGGAAGAAAATCGTATGATGACGTCCGGTGTGATTCGCACCAAGGAAATTGATTTGGATTTTGATGACATGGAAGAAAACCGCGCGGTTTTGCTCGTGCACGACACGAAACCGCCATTCTTAGACGGCCGTATGGTGTTCACGAAGCAGCAAGAGACTGTCGTACCGGTGAAGGACGTCACGAGCGACATGGCGCAAATCGCGCGCAAAGGAAGCGCGTTGGTGAAGGAAGTGCGTACGAAGCGAGAGGAGAACAAAGGTCGGGATCGATTTTGGGAAATGAAAGGGTCGAAGATGGGATCGATCACGGGTACGACACAAGCTGAAAACAAGGAAGCCGCGGAAAACGCGCAAGCGGCGAAAGGTCGCGATGACGACAGACCAGACGTCGTCGGCGCGGACGGCGAAATCGATTTCAAGGCTGGCGCCAAGTTTGCCGAGCACATGAAAGGTTCGAAGGCGAGCGCACAAAGCGAGTTCGCGAAGACGAAGACGATCAAAGAACAGCGTGAGTTCTTACCTGTGTACGGTTGTCGCGAAGACTTGATGCATGTCATTCGCGAAAATCAAATCGTAGTCGTCGTCGGCGAAACCGGAAGCGGTAAGACGACGCAAATGACGCAATACATGCACGAGGAAGGTTACTCCACATTCGGGATGGTCGGTTGCACTCAACCCCGTCGTGTAGCTGCAATGAGCGTCGCGAAGCGTGTGAGCGAGGAAATGGGCTGTGAACTAGGTAAGGAAGTCGGTTACGCCATTCGATTCGAGGACTGCACGGGGCCTGATACGATTATCAAGTACATGACGGATGGCGTGCTTCTTCGAGAAACTTTGCGCGAACCTGATCTTAACATGTACAGCTGTATCATCATGGACGAAGCGCACGAACGATCGTTACACACTGACGTTCTATTCGGTATTCTGAAGAAAGTTGTCGCGCGCCGTCGCGATTTCAAGCTCATCGTCACGTCGGCGACGTTGAACGCAGAAAAGTTTAGTAACTTCTTTGGATCGGTGCCGGTTTTCCACATTCCTGGTCGCACGTTCCCGGTCGATATTCTGTACTCCAAGACACCCGTGGAGGATTACGTCGAAGCTGCGGTGAAGCAAGCGCTCACTGTGCATCTCTCGTCGGGACCGGGTGACATTTTGATCTTCATGACGGGTCAAGAAGAAATCGAGACGGTGACGTACACGTTGGAAGAGCGCGTCGAGCAGTTGATGAGCGAAGGCACGTGTCCACCGCTGAACGTTTTACCAATCTACTCACAACTCCCGAGCGATTTGCAGGCGAAGATTTTTCAAGACGCAGAGGATGGTAACCGAAAGTGCATCGTCAGTACGAACATCGCGGAGACGTCGCTCACGCTCGACGGCGTCATGTACGTCATCGACAGTGGTTATTGCAAACTTTCAGTGTTTAATCCTCGAATGGGTATGAATGCTTTGCAAGTTTTCCCTTGCGCGCAAGCTGCGGTGAATCAACGCAGCGGCCGCGCCGGTCGTACTGGACCAGGGACGTGCTATCGCCTGTACACGGAGATGGCGTTCAAGCACGAAATGCTCGTCTCGACGGTTCCCGAGATTCAACGCACCAACTTGGGTAACGTCGTGTTACTTTTGAAGTCGCTCAACGTGGATAACTTGTTAGATTTTGACTTCATGGATCCTCCTCCCCAAGAAAATATCTTGAACAGCATGTATTCCCTGTGGATTTTAGGCGCGCTCGACAACACTGGCGGGCTCACGAAACTCGGCTCGAAGATGGTTGAGTTTCCCGTCGACCCGCCGCTGGCGCAGATGCTCATCAAAGCGGAAGAAACGGGCTGCTCGAACGAAATGCTCACCGTCGTCGCGATGTTATCGGTTCCGTCAGTGTGGTTCAGGCCGAAGGATCGAGAGGAAGAATCCGACGCCGCGCGCGAAAAGTTCTTCGTTCCCGAAAGCGACCACTTGACGTTGCTCAACGTGTACCAGCAATGGAAAAATAACGGGTACAGGAACGATTGGTGCAACAAGCATTTCATTCAGGGCAAAGGTCTGAAGAAAGGTAGAGAGGTGCGCGCGCAATTGATGGATATCATGAAGCAACAGAAAATCCCGCTCGTGAGCTGTGGGCAAGATTGGGACGTCTGCCGTCGATCCATCGCCGCCGCGTACTTTCATCAAGCGGCGCGTTTGAAAGGCGTCGGTGAGTATGTCAATGCTCGCAATGGTATGCCTTGCCACCTTCATCCGAGCTCAGCGCTTTATGGTCTGGGTTACACTCCTGATTACGTCGTATACCACGAACTCATCATGACATCGAAAGAATACATGCAATGCGTCACCGCCGTCGAACCGCACTGGCTCGCCGAATTCGGACCGATGTTTTTCACGCTCAAGGAGAGCCATTCGAGCATGTTGAAATCAAAGGCGAAGCGCAAAGAGGACAAGGCGAAGATGGAGGCTGAAATGCAAGCTAAACGCGATGAGGAAGCACAGCTGCAAGAAGCGCAGCGCACGCGAGAAGAAGATCGCCGCGCGAGACAAAGGAGTCAAATCGTGACGCCGGGGCAACGCAGCGCGGCGACGACGCCGCGCGTAGATTACGGAACGTCGCGTCCCCCATCGAGCGTTCGGCGCGGTGCGGGTGGCCGGACGCCGGGAAGAAAACGCTTTGGACTATAGATAGGATTGTAGATTAGCTAATTTTAGACAACCATTACAACGTTTCTAGTCATCTCAGTTAGTGGTAACCGCTAAGCGCTTCAAATGATCCATGAACACTTGCAGACTCACGTCATCCGTGAAAATGATGTCCGATCCGCCACCCATCGTCGCGCTCGAGTTGTACGTCGCGCTCGGATTCAATTTGGCCAACAAAAAGCGCGCCTGAGAGCCGTGCTGATCGCAATCAACCAAACGCGGCACGGGGAATCTAGTGGCGATTATTTGTTCCGCCTCCGCCTTGGGCGCCGCGAGCAAGTCTTTGAACGCCACGTGCTCTGGCTGATCTTGATAGTTCGCCTTTCGCCACTGCGCGATCGTCATACCGTGGAAAACGACAACACTGAAGTAAGCGTCGAGGACCAAGATTTTGTCCGCGGCGATCGAGCACACGTCCAGCAATACGGGCTCGGGAGGACCGTTGAAGGAGTACGCCGTCAACGTGGGTTGAATCATCACCAACGAATTGAAGACGTTTTCACGCATCAAAATCATGCGGAAATACGCCGTCTCGTCGGGCGAATTGTTGAACACTTGCACGAACTGCGATCGTCGCAAGTTGAACATGAACTGCGGGTAAATGCTAAATTGCGGCATGAGCTGAAACGAATGCGGATCGTCCTTTCTGTAATCGCCAAAGCGCTGGCACAGCTGGATGAGCTTGCGATCGAGCCATCTCGTCGCCGCGGGGCAATCCGTTTCTTCCTCAGTCTCCATCTTCCAAGACAACTGCCTAGCGACGAGCACGGCTGCGGCTTCTTGATCGAACCCGGCGGCGATGTCGTTCAAATTTTGTCCTTCGGTCCAACGACGACTCGTCGTGATGACGCGCATGCGCGTCTCGCCGCTGGGGAGCGTGTACGTGCACAGAAATTGCAGGTAAAACTGTTGCGCTTGCTGCCCTTGCATGGCCATCGGCTGTTGATCTTTCCCACCCGGATTCGCAACATCAAAGTACACCGCCAGAGACGTTTCGTTCGTGAGTGTGCAAAGCTTCCACGCCGTCGTTCCGCCGCTACCGATGGGCGTGTCGCTCGTCGCGCCTGGCAAACCTTTTCGATCGAGCGCAGCGCATGGTCCGATCACCCCCGCTGTCCTCACGTCGCGGCTCGTGATTACTTCGAACTGTCCGTTGTACGCGATTCCCAATCCACCCTCAGCGTCTGGGGCGAAAAGTTTTTGAAACGACGTCTTGAACACGGTGTGCGAAAACGACTCAGCCAGCACGACGTTCCCGCCAGTCTTTTCCACGCAAACTTTCATCTCCGCCAGTCCGACTTGATCGAGCGCGCACGCGAACACGTCCAACACGTGTCCATTCGCGCACAGGTTGATCGCCACCTGTTCGTAATACTTTTTGGCCTTGTGATAAAACGGCGCCGCGCCCTTGACTATGTCCTTGTGCGATCGCACCGCCTGCTCCATATCTTTCGCCACGATCGTTCCACCTCCATCCGTAGCCGCGCCGCCGGTGAATAACATCGCCCTCGCGTTCATCCCGATCGCGGACGTGGACAACAGACAAGACGCCACCATGAGCGCCGTGCCCGTGCATCGCGACCGTCGGCACGACGGCAACGGCGCGAACGCGTCTCGCTGCAATTCCTCCAAAATCGCCGTAAACTGAAATTCACACTCGCTCAGCGGCACCAAGAACTTGCTCGTCGGCATCGCTCCCGGGTGTGCGCCGTTCATCCCCGGCTGCGCGCCCGCCATCCCCGGAGCTCGACCGTTCGTCTGCCGGTGCCCGCCCCCGAGCGTCAACTGGTCCTTAATCTGCTGTTGCGTAAACTCCTTATTTCCCCGAAACACGTACGATTTCGGGCAATCCGCGAACCCCAACTCGTGCACGTGCACGTGCGTCCCGAACGTCACCAACCCAACCCGCGCGTCCTCCGGCAACAGACTCAGCGCCTGCGTCAGCGCCTGCTTCAGCGCCGTCAACTCCTCCTCCTCCGCGCACGCGTCGACGACGAACAGATACCCCGGTCCGCATCCCGTCCCCTGTCCCGCTCGCGGCACCGCGTACTCTATCGTCGTGTAGCTCGGGAACAGCTCCGCCGGCAGATTCGTCTCGCTCAGCGCGTTGTAGTGCGGCGGAAAGTGATTCCTCGCGTGGCACAGGCAGCACACCCAGATCTTGCTCGCGAAATCCACCCTCGCGTACGGGTTCAGCCCCCCCCCGCACCCCTTGCACCGCACGCACTCGTACGGCACGCGCGGCGCGACCTCCGACGCGATCTCTCGCAGCGGCGTGACGACCGCGCCGAACGGCACGACGCACTTCGTCATCTCGGCTCGCGAATTCGCCACCACGTTCCACGACATTCGCACGCCGTCGCACGCCTCCAGCGCGCTCCAATCCACGCCCGCGCGCGCGACATCGTTGGCGCTCCGCGCGCGCGCCGCGGGGTCGTCGCGCGACGCCATGACGGCGTCGTCGTGTGCCGATCGACGCATTCGCGCCAACGAATCATCACCTCATTCGACGAATCGACGCGCGACGACGCGCGCACACGGCGACGCGCGCCGGATCGCGTCGCGCGATGTCGCGCGCGTCGTCGCGCGTCGCGCCGGCGCTGGCTCGGCGCGCGCGCGCGGCGACGCGCGACGCGCGGGGCGCGACGACGACGACGCGCGACGACGACGCGACGCGACGACGACGACGCGCGACGACGGAGGCGCGCGACGACGGGCAGCGACGCGCGCTGGACGCGCTGGAGCGGTTCTACGACGGCGCGCGCCTCGGGACGCGCGCGGGGCGAGGGGTGTACCTGCACGGAGGCGTCGGGCGAGGGAAGACGGCGCTCGCGGACGCGACGAGCGAGGACGCGAGAGAAAAGGGCGGACTCGAGGTCGAGCGAACGCATTTTCACGCGTTCATGGCGAGGATACATCGAGCGCTGCACGAGAGCGCGATGAAGGCGCGCGGCGAGGGCGGGGGGGGGGCGGATGATCCGCTGTGGACGCTGGGGAAAAACATGGCGACGAAGACGCGGCAACACGTGCTGTGCCTGGACGAGATGGAGATCAGCGACGTGGCGGACGCGATGGTGATCGAGAGGTTGATGCGATCGTACTTCGCGCACGGCGGAGCGCTGGTGACGACGTCGAATTGCGCGCCGGAAAGATTGTATTACGGTGGGATTAATCGAGCGGCGTTCGCGGGATTCGCGGACGGGTTGCGAGCGCGGTGCGAAGTGGTGGATTTGGACGCGCGCGAGAGCGTGGATTATCGTCGGCGCGCGCGCGATGAAGACGTGGAGGATGGAGTGATCTTCGTCGGCGATGACGACGCGACGCGTGAGCGACTGTCGCGCGCGTGGGATCGTTTCACGCGAGACGCCGAAGGCGAACGCGAAGTCGACGCCGACGTCGGCCGTCTGCGCGCGAAGGCTCGCGTGGGCGCGCACGCGAGGTTCACGTTCGATGATATTTGCGGGCGGCGATCGCGCGCGGCGCCGAGCGATTACGTCGCGCTCGCCGAGCGATTCAAAGTGATTTGCGTGGAGGACGTCCCGAGACTGCCCGTCGACGCGAGCGAAAACGAAGCGCGGCGGTTCATCAACCTCATCGACGTCTTATACGAGCATCGCGTCGTGCTCCTGGCGAATCTATGGACGTCCCCCGACGATCTCTTCGACGTCGTCGACGGCGCCGTCGACGATTCCGACGCGTTCCGCGAGCTCGCGCCTCGCGAACGCACGCGAATCGAAAACGCGTTTCAGAGCACGCTTTCCGTCACCCGGGACGGCGGCAGCAGCGGTCGCTCGACGACGATGCTCGCTCCCGAGCTCGAGTGGTCCGCCACCGGTCGCGTCGGCGCCTCGTTAGCGCACGTCTCCGGCGTCAATTTCACGCTCGCCGCGAGTCCGCGCGCCGCGTCTCGCTTGCACCACATGCGCTCGAGCGCGTATTTCAATACTTCTCCCTAGCGCCCATCCCCAGAACCGCACGCCCGCTCGCGCGCGACCATGTTCGCCGCCGCCCGCCCCCGAACGATCGCGCGACCGTCCGTTCGCGCCGCCGCGTCCGCGAGGCGCGCGTCTCGCGCCGCCGCGCGCGTCCACGCGCGCGCGAACGACGGTGACGTCAACGTGGATCGCCGCGAGTTCGTTCGCAACGCCGCGTTCGCGGCGCTGTCCGCGACGCTCGTCGCCCCGCGAGAGGTGCGCGCGCGAGCGATGCGCGCGATCGATGACGCGCGAGCGACGCGCGCGCGCGGGAGACGCGAGCGAGGCCGCGCGCGCGGTCGGGACGGCGGGGACGCCTTATCGGGACGGTTCGGCGTGCGCGACGGCGACGCGCGGCGACGCGGGGACGCGGCGACGCGCGCGCGCGAGGGCAGCGACGAATGATTCGACCGCGGATCGCGCGATTCGATGACTGACGACGACGGCACGGGCGCGTGGACGTTCGCAGGCGCGCGCGGGTTTCTTCGGCGGGGATAAGGAGGAAAAGTACCAGACGGAGACGAAAGCCATCATCGAGCAAGTGAAGCAGACGTTGGAGATGGCGCCCGGTACGGAAGGTCGCGAAGAGTCTATTAACACGACGCGCAACATGACCAACGCGTGGGTGGCGAAGTACCGCAGAGATAATAAGACGACGGGCAAGCCGTCGTACGGTCAGGTGTACAGCGCGTTGAACGCGGTGAGCGGTCACTTCAACAACTTTGGCACCAAGTACCCGTTCCCGGCGAAGAGAAAGGATCGCGTGTTCGCGGAATTCGAGCAGGCTGAGCTCTTGCTTTCGCGCGGAAGATAATTTTTCGGTATGCGTTCGAGCGCCGAGTGCAATGACAAGAAAACCAAAACGTTTTGCTCGCTCGCGGCGTCGAGTCTCGCCCGCGCCATCGTCGTCGTCCCTTTTCGAACGTTACAACCGTCTACGCGTTACGTTATTTCGACGCGCGCTCGCACAATTCGTCGTCGATCTGTCGAAGGACGCCGACGATGAATTCTTCGCAGCTCTTTTTCAGCGCCGCGTAGCACGCGTCCTCGCGCTCGCGATGTTCCTTCTTGCGGTTTTCGACTTTGATCTCAAACGCGCACTCCTCATCTTCGGCGCAATCGCGGGAGAACTCAGGGATGTGAATCGTACCCTGAACCTCCACTGCCGCCTCGTCTCCGTCTTCGTCTTCGCCGTCTTCGCCGTCTTCTTCGGCGAACGAAGCGCGCCACTCCAGCGTCGTCTCGAAATCAAACCCATGTCGCGGTTTCCCTCGAATCATCACCACGCTCGCATCGCCTTCGCACTTCTTCACCCCGACCACGCGCGCGACGACGCCCGCGAACGCGCCGTCCAAGTCAAACTTTCCTCGCTCGACGACGAGCGTCTCCAGGCGCGCGCGCGCCCAATCCGTGTGCCCTCGCTCTTCCCACGTCCCCGCCGCGTTCCACGCCGATATCTGCGTCGATGACACTTGTCTCGTCAACGCCGCCGCTTCCTCGCTCGTGATTCGCTGCGTCATTCAACAGTCGTTCCTCGTCAGTCGTCGTTCGTCGTCGTCGTCGTCGTCGTCGTCGTCGCGCTCGCGTCGTCGCTCCCCCGCTCCGCACCTTCGCCGTCGCCGCCGGCGCCTCTCCCGCGTTCCGACCGTGCCAATAATGATACGACAGCTCGCCCTTCCCGTCGCCGTCGCGCCGTCGCGCGCGCGCGTCGTCGTCGTCGTCGCTCATGGCGTCGAAAGATGTTCCACGACCGTCGAACCTCCCCTCTCGCGCGCGCGCGCGCGTCGTCGCGCGCGCGCGCGCGACGCCGACGCCGCGCGCGCGATCCGCGTCGCGTCGCGCGCGCGATCCGCGTCGCGCGCGCCGCGCGACGCGTCGTCGCGCGTCGCGATGTGCGCGCGCCCGCGTCGTCACAAATCGCCGCGCGCGGCGCCGCCGCCGACGCCTCGCGCGACGCGCGCGCGGCGAGCGACGCGAAACGATGCGCGTCGACGACGGCGCGCGCGACGGCGCGCGAGGCGACGGCGCGCGCGACGCGACGCGCGAGGGATGGACGACCGGGCGCGATGCGTCGACGGTGTCGCGCGCGCGCCTGCACGGCGCGCCGCGCGGCCGCGCGCGCGGACGCGCGTGGCCGCGCCGAGGACGCGCGCGACGACCGGGAGACGTCGTGTTCTGGCATCGCGTCGCGCGCGAGTTTTTCGACGTCGGGTTCGAGCACTGGGCGGTGTACGTCGGACGCGTCGGCGTCGCGGACGACGCGCTGGGGATTTGGCGGTGGATGCGGGACGGCGACGACGTCGACGCGGCGGTGGAGTGCGTGGTGCACCTGTGGGGGGCGCCCGAGGGCGGCGAGGACGAGGGAGGGGAGAGGAATCGAGACATGGACGCGAACGCGGCGTGCGTGCTGAGCCCGCTGGCGGACGTCGGCGAGGACCCGAGGTGCGGGAACGAGCGGTTCGACGCGACGCACGCGCCGCTGAGAATCGGAGAGATCGTCGATCGGTGTCGATTGGCGGTGGATCAGGGGTTCTACGAGGGACGATACGGGGCGTATTGCGTGCGGGCGAATAACTGCGAGCACTTCGCCACGTGGGCGCGGTACGGGGTTCGATTCAGTCAGCAAATCGAAGACACGGTGTCGTTGGGGGTGAACATAGCGCGAGTCGCGGCGTCGCTGTTGGCGCGGCGAGACGTGGGGACGGATCCGAACGCGATGAACATGGCGAAGCATCTCATCATGGGCACGCGCGTCAATCCCAACGACGAAGAGGAAATCGCGGCCGCCGTCAAGGACATGCACGGCGGCGAGTCGCCAAAGTACACCGCCGAGGAAGACGTGGCGTATGTTCTTGACTATATCATCGATCGCGTCGACGTCGAGGTCGAAGATCAGCTCGAGAGAGACCGTGAGAGAGTGCACGTGCCGTGGTCTTCGAGACCGGTGCCGGCGAGTCGCGAAATCGCGACGCTTTCGTTCGGTCGCGCGCGCTCGGTTCGTCCGGGTGTGCCCGAGGAAGAAGAGTCGCTCTCCATCACTGCTGGTCAAGTGTCGGCGTTCGCCGGTCAGGTTGGTAGATTCGTCGGTCAAGCGTCCACGAGCGCGTTTCGCATATTGGGCGCCGGTTTGGAGGAATTGGCCAGAACAAGTCAACCGCCGCCGAGCGCGGATCCACCGATCTCGCCGCCAGCGACGACCGCGGGCGAACGCGAAACCGATAGCTGATTAGATCTAGGACTGAAGTATAGTTACACAGTTACACGATCCGTAGTCACTGTTGAGGCGAAAAAAACGCCGGCGGCGCGTCTGCGCGCGTGGGCGCCGGGCGGTTGCGAAATAACAACGACGAGACGCGATCGTTCAACCTTGTCATGCTCTCTCGCGCACGACGCTTGTACTCTTCGACGATCGCCGGCAACGCTTCGTCGTGGTCTATATATATATCATCCATGCTCTCGACTAACTCATCCTCCGCCGCGGAGAGAGCATGGCGAAAACGGTCCATCTCGTCGACGTCGGCGTCGGCGTCTGCGAACTCGATTTCCGTGATTCGATCGTCCAGTTCCCGCAGAACCCCGATCTGCTGACGCAGGTACTCCACCGCGACGACGGTCGAGTCCGGCGTCGGCATCGAGTATTCCGATTCCCCCTCCGATTCCTCGCCCGCGTTCGCCGGCATCGCGAGTTCCGTCGTCGCCTCGCCGCTCCCCAACGCGCGGTACCGAACCGTCTCCACCGACGACGACGTCGTCGTCGATCGCGCGCGCTCCACTCGCGACACCGTCTTCAGCGACGCCGCGTCCTCGTTCACCTCGCTCAACGACCGCCCTCGAATCTTCGTCTCCGCGCGTCTCTTCGCCAACGCCTCCGCGCCCGCCGGATACTTTTCGCGCACGTACGCCTCCAAGCTCTCGAACCCAACCCTCGTCGCGTGCGCCTCCAGAATCTCACCAAACGTCAAAAACGCTTCCCTCGCCGCGAGCGCCATCGCCAGCGCGCACGCGCCGTCCGCCTCCGCCGTCGGGTCGGCGCCGTATCGCGTCAGCAGCGTCTCCGCGAATTCCCCCTTGCCCGTCTTCACCGCCTCCGTCAGCATCGTCAGCCCGCGTCCGTTGAGCGTGTTAAACTTCAGCGACACCACGCCGACGCCGCCGTAGACTCGCACCGCGGCGTCGAGGTTGCGCTCGAACTGGTCGCGCTTGTCGCGCTTCATGTCGGCGACGGCGAGCAATAAATTCACCGACGCCGACGCGCGCTTCGCGCGATCCAGCGGCAGCGCGCGCGCGATGGACGACAGATCGAATCCCGCGATCGACATCGCGCGCGCGGTCGCGCCGCGCGAGGCGCGCGTCGCGAACGGACGCGCGGACGCGCGCCGTCCCGCGCGCGCGCGCCCACATCGCTCACATTTTTATATAGCGTCATTGGACGTATTATAGTGCCTCAGAGTCCATATAATGACGGTACGCATACCCATTTACCAGAGAATGACAAAGACCCCGTCGAGATCGACGCGCGGGGGAACCAACGCGCGAACGATTTCGTCGGTTCGGTTCCCGCGTCACATCGCGCGGCGACCGACGCGACGCGCGACGACGCGACGCGCGACGACGGGATGTTTGAAAATTTCGCGTCGACCTCGCGCTCGACGCTCGAGCGCGGCGCGTCGAGCGAACGCGAACGGCGACCGTTCGCGGATTTGCGAAACGACGCGAGCGCGGGACGGGGGGACTCGGGCGCGTCGCGCGCGTCCACGGTGGAGCTGCGACGGGGCGCGCGATGGGCGCGGGATGATTTCGTCGAGACGCCCGCGGCGCTGCGAAAGCGAGTGGAGTCGCTGGACGCGTTCGGGACGGTGCGAAGGACGGAGGACGCGACGCCGGCGAGCTTCGCGGCGGAGACGACGACGGACGGAGGACGAATGACGGAGGAGTTCGATCGGAAGCGGGCGCTGACGCCGTATTACGGCGAGATGCGAGGCGAGCGAGTGGCGTGCGGGGTGGTGCAGACGCCGGAGACGGAGAGCGTGGGAGAGGCGATGCGGCGGGAGACGCGGCGGCGCGCGGAGGCGAGCGAGGGGTACGGAGCGCGGGGCGCGGTGCTGGAGGTGTTGTTGTGGCGAGACGCCGCGCGATCGGCGATTCATTTCACGATTGGGATGACGATGTTGTTGTTCGTGCGTCTCGCGCCGCGGTCGACGGTGAGTGGGGTGAGTTTGACGGCGTACGCGTCGATGGCGTACTTGGCGTACAAGTACGTGTGGGCGGTGATGTTTCCGCGACTGTCGTACGGTTTAGAGCTGAACGATCGCGCGGTGGGAGATATGGCGCAGCGGTGGGCGATTTCATTCAACGCGTGGGCGTCCAGACACCGAGGCGTGCTCGCGGGACGGGACAACAGCGCCGTGTTTCGAACGTTTCTCGCGTTGTACGCCGTCAGCGCGCTCGGGCACGTCATGTCCGCGTGGGCCGTCGCCACGACGCTCTGGGTCGGCGCGTTCACCGTGCCTCCATTTTTCGACGCGTATAGATACTCGATCACCAACGCCTACGTCACCGCTCACATTTTCACGTCCTCTCGCTTCAACGCGCTGAGCGCGCCGAAGCGTTGGATCGGCGGTTTACTCCTCGGCGCCTTCGCCTTCGCCTCGGTCAACGTCAAGGCGAGATTTTGTCTCTCCTTCCTCGCCCTCGTCGCCTTTCGCATGTTCCGCGAAACGCACGTCAAGGAGCTCGCGGCGTTCGAGAACATCGTCCGAAGCGCCAGCCGTCGAGTGTCCCGCAGCATGAACGAGTTCGCCATGATTTTATCCCCCGCCGCGCGCCACCGCCGATGAGTTAGTTAGAGTCGATGACGATGACGATGACACTGGCACGACGACGACGATCCACGCGACACTTCACGACGACGCGCCCGTCCCGGCGCTTCGCATTGTAACGCAAATTTATGCCATCACCACTCTTCGTTAATGCGCACGGCGAGTTGATTCGCCAAAGCCTTGACGGCGCGCCGGGCGTAAAAACTGCGAAACGGTTCGGGCAACTCGTCCAACGCGCTCCCCGCGCGCGAGGCGAGATCACACGCCTCTTTGCCCGCAACCAAGTCTTTATTACCGTAGATATCACTCGGATTGTACGCGCTCGGTTCAAACGTGCGAAAGAACACATTCACCGCCACGGACGCGCCGTCGCCCGAGGCGTAGACGTGATGAAACCAAAACGCGGGAATGAACAGAGCGTCGCCCGGGCGAAGCTTGATTTTCAACGCCGCGTCTTTGGCGTACTTATCGAACAGTGGAAATTCTCCGGGCGCGTCGTTTGGGTAATTCACGCGCGAACTCGAGCCTTGGACGTACATGTACGAGTCCACCTCTGGTGGAAACAACGTCACCTCCTTTTCGCCGGCGAGTTGAATCAGAACGTTATCGTGCGTGTCAAAGTGCGTCTGGAGCGTCGTCTCGGACGAACTGATTCGCAACACGGAGCTGTGAAAGCGCGTCTCGGGCCACACGCATTCGAGCTCGAGCGCCCGAGCGAGTCCCGGATGCGTTCGACGCACGTCCGCGCGCGCCTTACCGTCGACGCTTCTCAAATAATATCGCTCACCTTCCCCAATCAACGGTTCGCGTCCCGCGCGCTCGCTCACGCGATCGAGAAACTCACCGAACGCCATCTTTCGGAACTGAAAGTTTCTCGGCGTCCCCGGCGCGCGGTGTCCGGCTAAATCTATGACGCGCTCGGCGCACACGTGCACGTCGACGACGGCGTCGACGTCGCACGCCTCGCGCACGCGTTCGATCGACCACGCGCTCGAGCAGTACCCCCGACACACCATCGGCCCGCGCGCGCATTCACCTCCCGAACCGCTCGACGCCAGCATCGCCCGCATCGCGTCCGCGTCCACGTCCGATCCTCCCTCGCGTTCGCTCGCCGCGCGTCTCGCCGGAAACAACCACCGCGCGTCTCTTCCCGGATCCTCCCGAATCCGCCCCACTCGCGCCGCGCCCGCGTCCGCGTCCCGCGTCTCCGCGCGTCGCCGCCTCCCCCCTCGCGCGCCGTCGCGCTCGTCGCGCAGTCTCACCGCGAAGACGACGTCCCGCTCGCTCGCCGTCGCGTCCCGCGCCGCCGCCAGCCTTCGCGCTCGCACCGGCACCGCCAGCACCTCGCGCGCGCGCGCCCCACCGAACCGCGTCTCGCGCATCTCTCGCGTCGTCATCGTCGTCGTCGTCGCGCCGTCGAGCGCGAGCCACGTCCCGTCGTCGTCGTCGTCGTCGTCGTCGTCGTCGCGCGCCGTCACCGAACCGTCATCCTCATCGTCGTCGTCGTCGTCGCCGACGCGCGCGAGCGTCCGCGCGCGCCCGCCCGCGGCGCCGACGCGTTTCACCGCGTCCTTCACGCGTTTCCCGACGCCGTTCGTCACCGGCGCGCACGCGTGGATCGACATCGTTCGATTCGCGATTCGCGCGCGACGAAATGCGTCGCGACGACGTCCTCGCCGCGTCGCCTCGCGTTCCGACCATCGCGCGCGCGTCGCATTTTTTCGCGTCGTCGCGTTTTTTCGCCCGACGCGGCGCGCGCGCGGTCGCGCGCGCGCCGTCGACGCGCGCGCGACTCGACGTAAAAACGCATCGAAAACGTCTTCCGAGGCGGATCTCCGCGCGCGCGCCGGCGCGACGGTCGCGTCGGCGCGTCGGCGCGCGCTCGAGCGCGCGCGACTATTTTTTTTCGCGCGACGTCGCGGTCGAGCGCGCGCTCGATCGTCGTCGACGGCGCCGCGCCGCGCGCGGTCGGTCGCCGCGCGCGGTCGCGCGTCGCGCGCGTCGCGGCGCGACGCGCGTCACGGCGCGACGCGTCATGGACGTCGAGCGCGACGCGGCGCGCGCGCTCGCGGCGATGTCGACGACGATCGAGCGCGCGACGACGACGCGCGACCGCGCGAACGACGCGCGACTCGGGTCGGGCGCGCGACGCGAGACGATGGACGAGGCGAAGGGCGCGACGGCGACGGCGCGAGGATCGGCGACGAGGGCGGCGTCGGCGCGCGAGACGGCGGTGCGAACGCCGATGATTCGCGAGGCGCGGCGGCGGGCGACGACGAGGACGAGGACGCGCGAGGGGGGGGAGGGCGGGCGCGGGGCGCGCGAGGACGGTTTGAAATTCAAAGTCGGCGGCGACGACGAGACGCGGTCGACGAGAGGGGCGAGCGCGAGCGCGTCGGGGGGGGCGCGCGAGGCGGTGGTGGTTGGAATGCGATTAGACGCGCTGTTTGACGCCGCCGCGGATCGGGAGACGAGGGATTCGGAAGCGGCGACGAGGGCGGACGATTTGACGGCGTTCGCGGCGGCGATGACGCCGCGGGCGCGCGAGAGAGCGCCGCGGCGCGCGCTGGCGGTGTACGAGAAGACATTCGTGTGTGGGATAGGAGGGTGTGAGAAGAGTTACGGGAGCGCTTCGAGTTTGTGCGCGCATAAACGAGCGAGACATCCGGGTTGGCGCGAAGCGGCGACCGCGACGAAGGCGACGACGATCAAGAAGGAAGACGACGAAGACGTGATCGACGGCGCCGGAGACGCCGGAGACGCGGTCGATGATGATGGTAACGTCTTCGACGACGCGTCGATGCGCCTGGCGCGCAAACGCGGGGCGAGCGGTTTGAACGACGCGAACCGCGCGTCGGCGCTCGGCGCCTACTTTGAAATCGTCGCCGCGGATGCGCACGGACGTTTGAGTTCGGCGAATCGAACCAAACGGCGTCTCGTTCGTCTTTCTAAAGACGCGGGCGCGTGCGCGAACGACCCGAGCGAGCCCGCGGAACGGCGCGCCGCCGCCGCCGCCGCCGCGCGCGTCTTCGCGACGGTGGAAGAGTCCGTCGACGGCGAGCAAGAGCGCGCCAGCGCTTGGTTACACACCCTCGACGACGCCTCGAGGGCGGTTTCGAAAACTCAAACCTCGTCGTCGATCATCGACGCACGAGCGCTCGACCCGGACGCGCGTTCGCACGCGCCGGAGCTCGTCCGCGCGTGCGTTCGGCACCGCATCGCTCGCGTCTTACGCCGAGCCTTCGTCCAAGCCGCGTCGCCGGCGTGATTTATTTCATTTTTAATACTATTTCCCGACCGAACGCCAGCGAAACCGATCGCGTCGATCGCTGCCTCGCGGCCGTGCCCGGCCCATCATGAGCAGCCCGGCCGGTCACGGCGCGGGCGGCGTCAACAGTTAAAATAGTGACAATAAGAGAAGACAATTTTTACCGCACATGCGCGCGCGCGCCTCGCCCGTCGGCGCGCGCGCGATGGGCGCCCCCACCCGCGGCGCCGCCCGCGCGCCTCGCGCGACGCTCCCCGAGCTCGACGCGCGCGCCGACGCGCGTCCGATCCGTCCCCGCCACCTCGTCGCGAACGAAATCATCGTCGTCGACGACGCCCTCACCGCGCGAGACTGCGCGCGAATCGTCGACGCGATCGGCGATGACTTCGCGGCGAGCTCGAGCCGCGGACCGCGGCACGGCGAGGCGCGGCGACGAAACGGACGGTTCGCGGAGACGAGCGAGGCGTTCGCGCGACGGCTGTACGAGAGGGCGAACGTCGCGGCGACGTTTGGATTTGAAATCGACGACGCGGTGGGATTGAATCCAAACATACGAGTGTATCGGTATCGAGCGCGCGAACACTTCGGCGCGCACGTCGACGAGCGCGTGACGGCGCTCGGGAGACGAAGTAAGTACACGGCGTTGTTTTATCTGAGCGAAGACGTCGAGGGCGGGTCGACTATTTTTTACGACGAGGTCGGAGAAGAACGGTGTCGAGTGCGACCGAAGATCGGACGGGCGCTTTATTTCAGGCACGGTGCGGACATGCCCGAGCACGAGGGGGAGGAAGTGCGCGAGGGGACGAAGTACGTGCTCAGGAGCGACGTGTTGTTTTGATGAGATGATGTACTGTACAGTCGTCGTCGCGAAAACTAGATGAAGAGCGAGCGGGAGTAGGAGTAGAGTAGGAGTAGAACAGGTGTGATCGAATCAGCGCTTGAACATGCCCGTGAACGTGGTCGGTCCCTTTTCGCCACCGTTTTCTCGCACGCCGGGGGCGCGCGAACGCGTCGCCGCAAAGTCGCGCAAGAATTGCGAATCGCCCGCTTCGAAACCCAACAGAGAATCGGAGATACCCATACCCATCGCGTTGAGCGTGTCGCCACCGCCAAAATCAGGAATTCCTGGTTCTATGTCGTCTATACCATCGAGCACACCGAGAAGCGATGCGTCGGAGTGTGGCATAAGTTTCGACTTCTTGGGCGAGCGGAAAATGTCGCTCAGCGGAGGCGCCGCGGGCTGGGAGTTGACGCGCGCCAGCGGTTGACGCCCACGGGAACCAAGCGTAGGTGGAGGATTCGTGTCGCCGATATCGGCGAAGTCGCCCATCGTAAGCTCACCGGTCCCAATGTCTAACGGTTGCTTTACCGTCTTCGTCGCCGGCGTGTCGCCGGGAATCGGATCGAAAGTGACGGCGCCGATGGAGATGCCGCTGAACGCGTTAGACTTGCGTTTCTCGACCGTCTTCGGCGGCGTTTGACCGGGCGCGCGTGCCTTAGTCTCGTGCACCCACGCATATCGCAACCGAAAACACCTCGGTTCGTCCAGAGAAGCGAACAGGTCCGTCATCTTCAAGTCGCCAAACTTGACGTTCCAAGGACCGAGGGCGCCGGATGCGCTTGAAAACGGGTAAATTTGTAAAATATGACTCGGCGTCGGCCGCGCATGCACCCACTTCTCGCTCAAGTGCAACGCGAGAGACGACACGGTCTTCCTTTGCCTCAACGCAAGCTCTAAAATCGGATTGAACCCTTTCGTCCCGGCGACTTGGTCGTACGTCTCCCGGTTGAGCGGGAACATTTGCACCACAAATTTAGGCTTGCCGTTTTCGACGATGACCGAGTCCGTCCCTTCAATATTCTCCCCGAACTCATCCACTACATCGTGCGTCACGTCAGTCTTCGCCACGGCGTCACCTTTCCCGCGCCCGCTCGCCTCCATCTCGCCCATATTCCGCCACTCCGGCCGAAGCCCGGTCGCGCTCAAGTCTCTCCGCAGCGCCTCGGCGCACTTCTTTTGCAGCCCGTGCACCTTCGACCCCAATCGCTGTCCAAATGCCCGCACACTCTCACCCTCCAACCCCGCCGCCTGGCGAAACTTCCAATATGATCGAAACGCCTCCAAAACCTCCCTCTTGTCCTTCGTATCCAAGCTCAAATTCAAACTCTTCAGGCACCCCTGCAACCGCCGCGTCGCGTTGAATCGAAACTTTTGCACCAACTTCCGATCCCGCTCGTACGGCGCCCGCTCCATCGCATCACACACTTTCTTCATGTTCCCATTCGTGCTCAGATACGTCTCGTAAAACATCCTCTCTTCCTCCAGCGTCCATTCCTTCTTCGCGTCGCGTCGCCCGTCGTCCTCGTCGTCCTCGTCCGCCTCCTCATCGCTCGCCAAGCTCCCCATCGGGCTCGATTCGCTCTCCAGGCTCCCCATCGGTTGACTTCCGCTCGCGCTCGCGTCGTCCGCGTCCGCGCGTTCGTCGCTCGCGCGTTCGTCGCCGTCGCGCGTCGTCGTTCGATCGACGTCTTCACCGTCGTCGATCGACGACGCCTCGCGCGCGCGCGCCGCGACGGCGTCCGTCGCGCGCGTCGGCGCGGCTAACAGTGCCGTCATCATGCGCGCCGCGCGCGTCGCCGCGACTCCGCGCGTCGATCGCGCGTCGCCGCGCGCGCGAATGAGGTTTGAATTCAAATATTTGAATCGTCGTTTTGACGATCGACCGCACTCCGACGCGTCGCGCCTCGCCTCTTCGCGCGCGACGCGCGTCGCGCGCTCGAGACCGTCGCTCGCGACGCGCGACGGCGATCGAGCGCGCGTCGCGCGCGCGCGCGCGCTCGACGAGGCCCGCGGCGCGAGGTTTCCGCGCGACGGTCGCGACCGGCGAGGGCGTTGACTCGAGCGCGCGACGACATGGACGCGCCGGGCGCGTCGCCGACGTCGCGCATGATACGCGAGCTCGCGGCGGAGGTGCTGCGAACGCCCGAGGGCGCGGCGCGGGCGAAGGCGAGCGATGCGGGACGGCGAGGGCGCGCGCGCGAGGACGGCGAGGGCGACGCGTTGACCGACGGCGGCGCGGCGACGGGGAGGGAGACGGAGGACGCGTCTATGGCGACGAGCGCGTTCGAACGGCGGTTAGAGATGCTTGAACGCGAGGCAGAGCGCGTGGGGGTGAGTCTGGAGCGAGACGAGGCGGAGACGCGATCTGCGGCGGCGCGCGCGACGAGCGACGCGGAGCGCGAGGCGCTCGCGGCGGCGGCGGCGCGACGGGCGGCGGCGGCGGTCGAGGCCAGAGATGTGAGCCTGCGGGACGCGTTGAAAACGAAAGAACGCGCGATCGAGAGTCTCAGTGCGAGTTTGGCGTCGACGCGGGAGTCGTACGAGCGACGGTTACGCGTCGAGGCGGAGGCGAGCGCGGCGAACGCGGCGAGGGAGGAGGCTTTGCGGGGCGATATGCGCGCGCTGAGCGAGCGCGTGCGCTCGCTAGAGACGAAAGCGGAGGTTCGTGAACACAGGATAGCGTCGCAGCACGAGACGATCGGCAAGTTGACTCGCGATCTCGAAGCGAAGCGAGCGTTTGACGTGGAAGTCGCCGACCAGACGCGGACGTTGGAGATTGATCGTTTGGAACAGCGTTTGAGCGCCAGCGAGGCGCGCGCCGACGCGGCGGAACGGAAATTAGAGACATACTTTCTCGAGAAAGTTTCACTCGAGCGCGAGATCGCCGACTTGCGGGAGCGACTCGCGCGCGTACCCTCACAAGAGGCGCAAGACGAGGCGTTTCGTCTTCGAGTCGAGCGCGCCGCCGAGGCGAGAATCGCCACCGAACGGCTGGTGAACGAAGAGATGCAGACCAAAGCCGAACTCGCCGGGCTGTTCGCGCAAATTCGCGAGATGACGCTTCGAAGCGCGGGCGTGACGTCCGCGCCGCCGCCGACGGCGACGAGCGCCGCCGACGAACTCGCGCGAGTGAAGCGCGCCGCCGAAGCCGAAATCGAGTCCCGCGAGCGCGAGTTCGCGAGTCTCCAGGCCGACATCGGGCGTGAAAACGCCACCCTTCGTCGCGAACTCGCGTCGGTGCGCGCGAAGCTCAACGCCAAATTGGGCGTCGGAGCCGCGACGAACGCCGAATCCGAATCGTCGCCGTGGGCCGCCGAATTCTCCTTCGCCTCTCCCGCCTCCTTCGCCGCCGTCGAGTCTTCGCCATCGCGAAAACCATCTCGCGCGTCTCCGTGCGATTCCACGGAGTCCTTCATAGAAATCATCCCGAGCGCCCGTGACGTGTAGTGCGACGCCGCGACGCTCGCGCGCTCGCCTCTTCTTCTTCGCTCGCCGCCGCACTCGTCGTCATGCGTCCCTTCACCACCGACGCCGACGCGCTGGTGTGCCTGAACAATCGAGAGTTCATCGTGGACGCCCTGCGCGGCGACGACGAGGGCGGCCCGTTCCGCGGCGACGGACGCGAGCCCGACGACGCGCGCGCGGGCGCCGACTTTGAAATCAAACTCGGCCCGCTCGAGGGCGTCTGCGTCGTCCGTCTCGGGCGCACGATCGCGTGCGCGTCGACGAGCGCGATGTTAGAGCGGCCGCAGAGCGCCGGGGCGTCGTCCGAGGGCGTCCTGCGCGTGGATTGCGAGTTTTCGAGCGGGGCGTGCGAGGGGTTCGCGCGCGAGGGACGAGCGAATCGAGAGACGCGACAGAGAGCGAAGGATTTGGGCGCGCTGCTCGAGCGCGGGCTGAAGGATGCGCGAGCGGTGGACGTGGAGTCGCTGTGCGTGCTGGCGGGGAAGCGGGTGTGGGTGGTGACGTGCGCGGTGACGATTTTGGCGCACGACGGAAACTTGGCGGGCGCCGCGAGTCTGGCGGCGTGCGGATCGTTGATGACGTATCGTCGCCCCGAATGCGCGGTCGATCCGAACACTGGAACGGTGACCGTGCACAGCGCGGACGCGCGAGAGGCGATACCGCTGAATATGCATCACTTTCCCATCGCGTCGACGTATTGCTTCTTCGACGAGGTTCCCGGGTTAGCCGTGGCGGATCCGACGTTGGAGGAGGAAGTCACCGCGGATGCCTCTATCGTGGTCGTCGTCAACACGCACGATGAAGTCTGCGCGTTGTCTAAGACTGGAAACGGCGTGCCGAGCGAGGACTTGAAGCGATGCGTGCGGAACGCTTCGCGAACGGCGCGCGAGTGGACCGAACTCCTCAAGGAAGCCGCCGCCGATTTCGAAGCCGATCGCTTGGCGAATAAAGTGCGCACGCATTACGACGGATACAGAGACGCCCCAGACGACGACTATTTGCTCGACGCATTTTACAAGCCCGGACAAAACCTCGGCGTCGAAGGCGACGCCGAGCCCGCGAACGGCGAACCGCAGAGCGACAGCGCGGAGGACGAAGACAGCGACGCCACGGACGCCGACGCCGTGGACGCCGACGCCGTGGACGACGCCGACGCACCATCGACTTCCAAGGCGTCGCGCGCGAAACCGACCAAACTCGCGCCAGAGAAGCCGCGCGACGATTCGGACGACGACGTGCGATTCGACGCCGACGACGACATCGACGCTCTCTTCGCCAAGGCTGAAAAGAAGAACAAGAACAAACTCGGCGCGTGGGACGAACTCCCTGGCGACGGCACCGACCTCGCGAGCGCCCTCAAACCTCGCAAAAAGCTCAAGAAGACTTCGAGCTCGAAAAAATCCACCAAGAAGCGATGATTTCGCGCTCGCCGCGAGACGCGTCTCCCCCCTCTCTCGACGTCTTCGTCGTCCTCGCCTCACCCTCCCCGGTCACCACCGCGATTTGTATTATTTTTACAGCCCTCTCCCATCGCCCATCGTCACCGCGTCTTCGCCGCCCGCTCCAGACCGCCTCTCTCGCCGCCGCTCGCCCGCCTCGAGGGGGGCGGTTCCCGAGGTCTTAGGGCAACTTCATCGCTCGACGTCCACCTCACTCGCGCGCGCGCTTCCGATGCTCGCCTCGCGACACGCCCTCGCGAACACCGCGTTCGCGCGCGCGCCCGCGCGTCCGCGCGCCGCCCGCGCGTCCGCGCGCGCCTCCGTGCGCGTCCGCGCCGCGTCCACCATCTACGACTTCACGCTCAAGACGCTCGGCGGTGGCGCGCGCGACGCGCCCACGGACGGCGAGGACCTCCCGCTGAGCCGATACAAGGGCAAAGTCGTCCTCATCAACAACGTCGCGACGTTCTGAGGCACGACCGTCAGGGACTTTGTTCAGTTGAACGCCCTGAAGGAAAAGTACGGGGACGACTTGGTCGTCCTCGGCGTGCCGTGCAACCAATTCGGACACCAGTGCTACGATAAAGACTTTGAATTGCTGAACACGCTGAAGTACGTGCGACCGGGAGATGGATACGAACCGAAATTCACGATCACGGGGAAGATGACGATCAACGGGGACGAAGAGGACCCGTTTTGGACGTTTTTGAAGAATTCGATTCGCGAACCGGCGGACGACAAGGGCGGACTGGGATCGGATCACATTTATAAGACGCAACCGAACTCCATGCCGATTCAGTGGTCGCCGGTGCGACGGGCGGATGTGACGTGGAACTTTGAAAAGTTCCTCATCGGCAAGGATGGAGTTCCGGCGAAGCGGTACTCGCCAAAGTTTGAAAACGCAAACTTGACGGCGGATATCGACGCGCTCATGAAGGCGTGAGCGCGGAATCGAGTCGCGCTTCGGTTGAACTAGAACGAGCTCGGAGTGGAAAGAACCGCGCGCGCCGCGACGTGACGAAGGATGAAGAAAGACCAAACGCTCGACGTAGGTTTTCATTCTTTTGATTTCACGCGACGCCGCGCGAGTTCATCTCCGAGCGCGATGTTTTGACTTTTAATTTTAATATCAAAGTTGTTTTGACGATCGCTTCGGAGCGCGATGCCTCTAAGCGCGCACCTCGCGGCCTACCGGTTCATCTAATTCTCTAAATCTCTTCCTCTCGCGTGAAATCGAGCGTCACACGTCCCTCGTCGTCGCTTTCGTCGTCGACGATGCTCCCGGTTCGCTCCATGCGCTCGACGAGCGTTCGCGTCAACGCGTCGTCCTCGAACGGCACATCGCGAAACAACGACGCGCTCGAACTTCTGTACAGCACGCTCACGAAAATTGCCGAGTGTCCGCGCGCGGGATCGCCCTCGCTCACGACGCGAAACCGCCAATCCAACCCCAGCCTCGTCGTCTCGCGTTTTAGAAATACAAATCTCGCCACGGCTGAGAACGACACGCTCAAGATTATCCCGTCCTCTCTCGTCATACGCAACATCTCATCCATGAGCGCGCGCTTATCTTCGTCTCCGTTGAGCGCGTCCAACGTACCCTTATCGATCACGCACGTCGCGCTTCCGTCCGCGACGTCGGCTCGACAGTCCCGGCAATCCGCCGCGCGACACCGCACCCGCGCGTCCTCCGCGTACCGCGCCCGCAGCACCTCGATCACCCGTTCGCTCACGTCCAACAGCACGACGTCACCCCTAAACCCGTACTCATCCGCCGCGTCGACGCCGATGCTCGACGATCCGCACCCGACGTCGACGAGCGCCGCCGCGCCCGCCGCGCTCGCGCTCGCCGCCGCCCGCAGAAACCCATCCGCGACCTCGAAGCACGCCTCCGACGCCGCGTGCCACTCGCGCGCGAGCTGCGACGCCGAATCGTACACCCCGTCCCAGTGCGCGGCGTACGCGCGCGCCGACGTCCCCTCGGCGCCGGCGTCGTCGCGTCGCGACATTCCCGACAGCTTCCGAAACCACCCTTCGCGCGACGTTCGCGTCGCCGCCCGCGCGCCCGCGTCGTCGCGCGCGCGCCCGCGACCTCACGCACACCGTCGCGCGCTCGCGCGCGCGCGCGCGCGTCCCGAATCGCCCCGCGCGCGCGCCGATCCCGTCGCGAAGCCGCGTCCCGGTGTCCCGACATCGTCGCGAGACGTCGTCGTTCCGGCGTCACTCCGTCGCGCGTCGCGATCGCGTCGCGATTCCGCGATGCCGCGAAGCGCGCGAAAAGAATCCTTCTACGCCGTCGCGCGCGGGCGCGCGCGCGGCGTGTACACGACGTGGGACGACGCGAAGAAGCAGGTGCAAAACTTTGGGGGCGCGATGCACAAGGTGCGACGACATCGGACGACGACGGCGCGCGCGACGCGCGACGCGCCCTCGCGACGGCGCGAACGCGCGAAGACTAATTTTTCGCACTCGAATTCGCGCGCGCAGAAATTCGCGACGCTGGACGAGGCGCGGGCGTACCTGGAGGCGCATCGGGGGGACGACGCGACCGACGGCGGCGTAACGGCTCGAACGGTCGAGGCGACGCGCGACGACGACGGAATTCGCGACGGCGACGCGACGGAGAGCGCGAGATCGGCGAACGAAGACGCGCGAGTGATGGAGAAAAAAGTGAGCGCGCGTAAGCGCGGGACTTCGGGGGGACGAGGGATGTCGACGCGCGCGGGGGAGGACGCGGAGGACGGGATCGAGGCGCGCGTGCGAGCGCTCGCGAGCGCGGCGAACGCGCCGAAGGAGGATCGGAGCGAGGATGAGTACGTGTTGGAGTTCGACGGGGCGAGTCGTGGGAATCCGGGGGAGGCGGGGGCGGGGGCACTGCTGCGAAGGAAGCGGGACGATCGAATCGTGGAGGAGTTGTTGGAGTATTTGGGGAACGAGCGGACGGTGAACGAAGCCGAGTACGCGGCGCTGTGCTTGGGGTTGCGCAAGGCGGTGGAGCTCGGGATCACGAAGATTGAGGTGCGAGGGGACAGTAAACTCATCGTGAATCAAGTTGAAGGATCGTTCAAGCTGAAGTCGGCGAATTTGAAGTCCATGCACGCCGAAGCGTGCGAGTTGAAGGAAAAGTTTACCGAGTTTAAGATCTCTCACGTCAAGCGCGAGTTTAACAAACACGCCGATCATTTGGCCAACATGGCGGTGGACTTCGGGCTTAGCCCGAGTCGAATGTCCGGCGATGCGTCCACGTCTGCGACGAAGCGGTTCGAGAGCGGTGGTGGGGGTTTGGGCGGAGGCGGGGACGACGCCGACGCGAAGCGGCGCAAGCTCGGCGGCGAACAGCGTTACGCGCGCCTCTTCCGCTCCTTCGCCGGCGGTGCGGCGGCGGCGCCCACGCGTCTGGGACGTGGGTATCACGCATACGCGCGCGCATCGGTGTCACACGATGGTGAGGCTTCGAACATGGCGTCCGGAGCTCCCTTGGTTGTCGGCGGTGGAGCGTCGCGCGTCGCGCTCGCCTCGGCTCGACGATCGTGGATTCCTCTCACGCGCGCCGCCATGGGTTTCGCGCGGCTTCGTTTATGACGCGATCTAAATATTTTGTTGAATACGTTACAGTACACTCGTTGGCTACCTATATCCAGTCGCACCCCGATCACACCGCCGAGTCGTCGTCATCGTCGGCGGAAACTTCCGAAACGGGGACGCGGCGAGTCGGCTTGACGATTTCTTCGTACGCCTCGCCGGTTTGCGGTTGCGTCACCTTGATCGGACGCGGAAATCGCTGCACGACATCCCGTCGAACCGGCGACTCGTCTTCATCCGAGCTCGGCGAGCTCGGCGAGCTCGGCGGGATTTCGGATGAAACCGAGACGCTTCGCACGTGCGGTTGACGCGTCTTTGAGGCGAGCAGCGGCGCGCGTTCCGCGACGCCCGGCGACATTCTTCGAACTTGTCTCGGCGGTAACTGCCCAAAGAACATATCGCCGCCCGTCACCGCGGTCGGCCACTTGCTCGCAACGGTCATCAAGGCCAAAGCGAGGATGACGACGGCTAAGGCAACGCTCAATTCGGCGGACGATTGTTGAAACCATCGTTGCATGGCGTTGCCGTGCAAGTGCGCGTGCTGGTGCTCGTGGAACCTGTGCGCGGCGCGCCTCAAATGTTGCGGTCGGGCGAGTGCGGACGCGTCGTCTTCCGTTTGAAGAACTGGTTTGATTACCACGTGCGAGTGCGCACACGGTTCTGCAACGAATGAGCACGATGCGAACCTCGTCGGCGTGCAATCAAACACCGCCGCCAAAAAGGCCGTTTTCGCCGCGTCTTCCTTTGAGCGCGGACATTTTCGAACTTGTCTACACTCAAGATCGTCACTCGCAAAACCTCGCTTGCCGATCACTTCACCACACTGCTGCACAATGCCCGTGTGCGGGCATCCAAGTCCAGCGCGCGAGTGCATCGCGGAACACGCGTCAGCGGCTTGCTCGGACGATCCGAGCGCGCTGGCGTCGACGTCAAAGCACGTCGCTTGCGACGTCTTCGTGTTCGGGCACCCGCACACGCAAGATCCACGCATTGAATGCGGGACAACGTGCGTATCACCGAGTTTTGGCAAGGAAAACGTGCCGTCATCGGCGTCTTCTTTGGTGTCGCCACGCCTATTGTCCTCGAAATCAATTTTCTCCGAGGCGCGAAGACCGATGCTGCGCATCTTTTCAGAGACGCCGCTCATGACGGAGGAAAGATCGTCGATGGCGTTCGGTTTCGCACGGTGTGCGGCGACCGAGCCGAGATCACTTCCCTTGTTCTTTGACGCGCCGAAACCGACGTCTTCATCGCCCTTCAACGGAGGAAGCGTCGCCTTACGCCAAGAGTCCAACTGCTGTAACGCCTGCTTACCCGTCTCTTCAATCTTGTTGACAGCTTCGAGGTACTCTGCCGCGGCGACGTCTTCTGCTTGCGCACGCTGAGCTACATTTGTAATTGACTGCGCCGCACGCATAGCCTTTTGGTATTTTTCGCGCGTTTGCTTCAACGCTTTGCGATAATCCTTCTGCACTCCGGCTTCAAACTTTTTGTACTCGCGTTCTTGCATTTGACGCGCGTATTCAATCTGACGCTTCTCGTACTCCTCCGCGGCTAAGTCGCCAGGACTTGGCATTGGTAACCGAAACGTCGTCGGTTTCATCTCGCCAGCGTCGCCGGGAGCCTCGTACGTCGCGTGATCGTCGTGAATTAATCCATCCTTCTTCGCCTCGCCCCCCATGACTTCCGTGATGGCTTCGCGCACGGCGTCGAGAATACTGCTCGACGCGCCCTCGCTCGAGCCTTCGCTCGCCACGCGATCGTCGCTATCTGTGCTATGCTTTTTTGAATGTTTCGATGCCTTCTTTTCCTCCCATCTGTGCCAGTCATGCTCGAGCGCGGCGGTGCGTTTTGACTTTTTCGTCGGCGAGTCCAACTCCACCGGCTTCAGCGCGCCGCCCATGGCAGACCAGATCGTGCGCATCAAATACGCATCGTCTCTTCGACCGCTACCCACCTTGGCGACGACATCCGAGGGTGCCACTGGACACGCAGGTGATCCGGGCGCTGTGCGTCCCAGAGTGACCACCACCGTCTTCGTCTCCGGCAACATGAAAATCATCGATCCTTCATCGCCCAAGCTCACAGCCACGGGCGCGTGCGGAGCGTTTCTCCCGAGTATCGGCCCACTGATGGCTTCTGCACTCATTCCGCACGACGTTTTCGTCGTTCGCGGTGCGCAGCATTGCGTCCCGGTTGCGCTCACCGGGACGTGAAGCCACGTCATCAAGCCGTGCGCTTGGTTGAGCGACGGATAACTCACCGACAACGCCGATACCGCAAAGGTGGGATCAAACATCTGTCGCGTGCTCCCATCGACGCTCGTCCACCTTCCTTGGTTCACGAATAACTGTCCGAGCTTGGCGGCGTCGCGACAAGACATTCGCAAATCTCTCCAAAGTGACGCGCCGTCGTTCCCGTCCGCCCTAGACGAGCTCGCAAACATCTCCGGCGCGCCGAGTTTTTCCCCGACATTCACGCGCGCCCATTCCGAGAGCTTCATCCCACTTCTCAACTCAATTATGTCACCGACTATATCCAAGAACCCATCATTTCTCGGGTCGTCGCGTTCGAACGTCGTCCCCGGTTCGCGCGAACCGCCGCCGTGCGTCTGCGCCAACAGCTGTCGCACGCTCACCTTATCCGCGTACGCCCCGAACGCCTCCTCAACCGAGCGCAAGTCGTACTTCGACAACGGCGCGTCTAACTCAAACAATCCTTGCTGCACCGCGACGCCGACCGCCGCGACCAGCGCGAGCGCGCCGACGCCATCCGTCGTCGTTTGGGTGTTGGCGTCGTTCGCGCCGTAGTAGGACTCGTGCACGATCGCCCCATCCTTCGCCACGAGGAAGCAATCTCGCGAGACGATCGTTTCAACGTTGCTCGAAGCTTCCTCGAGCGCGTTCGTGCTCAGGCCGTGCAGTTCAGCGCGTTCGACGATCCACGGGCGCGCGCCGGGGGCACCGGACGCGCGCGGTGTCGACGCGCTCGCGTGCGCGCTGGCGCAGCACAGCGCCGCGGCGAGCGCGCAGGCGAGCGCACGACGCATCGTACGCGTGTGCGGTGTCGACGCGCGGCGTCGCATCGCGCGCGCGCCGAGTTGTGCCGCGATGGATCAGGCGGAAGTGCAAGTATAATACAATGTGTGCGCTCGCGCGAGCGGCTAGAATGCGGCGCGACGGCGTTAGAGGTTGGAGAGGCGAGGTCGCGCGAGTTCGGCTTCGCTTGGATCCCACGATATAATTTTCCCGGGATTCATGATGTTGAGCGGATCGAGCGCGCGCTTGATTCGGCGCTGGATATCCACGTGCGCCACACCGTGCTCCATGATGATGTACTTTTGTTTTCCGATGCCGACGCCGTGTTCGCCGGAGGCGGAGCCGCCCATAGCGATGGCGTTCCCGATGACTTTGTCTTCGAGCGCCAACAAGGCGGCGCGTTCGTGCTCTTGAAAGGGTATGAGACAGTGGAAGTTGCCGTCGGCGATGTGCGCGCAAATGACGCACGGAAACCGCGCTTTTTTGAACTCGAGCTCCGTGGCCGCGATGCACGCCGAAAGTTTGGACGCCGGAACGCACACGTCTCCAACGTACACGCTCTCCTTCGCGTTCGTCCCCGCTTCTAATCCGCGATAGCGCATCGCGCCTAGATAACATCCACGTCTCGCGTCCCACAGCTCGTCCAACTCCTCGCCGTTTGACGCGAAATCGTGAGACGCGCTCCCGTTCGACTTCGCGATGCGAAGAAAACTTTCCCAATCCTCCTCCATCTCGCCCTGCCGATTCCCCACAAACTCTAAAAACAGCGTCGGCACGCACGGTAAAGACGTTTGAAACACCACATTCGTCACTTTAATCCCTTCGTCGTTCATCAACTCGCATCGAAGCAACGTCGACAGATTCGCCGCCGTCGCCTCAGCCACCGTCTTCCCCGCCGCCCCGACGGTCGGAAATCGCACGATGGCGCCGCATCGCCGCTTCGGCAGCGGAACAATCTTCACCACCAGCTCCACGATCACCCCCAGCGTGCCCTCCGCGCCTAAATAGAGCGCGTTCAGCTCGTAACCGGTGCTCGATTTCCGAACCTCGGCGCGCGTCCGAATGATTTCCCCATCCGGCGTCACCACCGTCATGCTTCGCACGTTCTCCTTCGTCGTTCCGTACTTCAGCGTGCTCAGCCCGCTCCCTCCCGTGCTCGCCATCCCTCCCAGCGTCGGATTCGAGCTCGGATCCGGCCCGAACGCGAATCCGCGCTTCGCCAGCGCCGCGTTCAGCTCGCTCTTCAGCGCCCCCGCGCCGACTCTCGCGCACATGTTCGCCTCGTCGATCTCGATCGCGCGCAACATTCGCGTGTCCAACACGCACCCTCCGCCGTACGCGACGGCGCCGCCCTCGAGCCCCGTGCCCGCGCCGCGCGCGACGATGGGTCGTCGGTGCCTCGCGCACGTCCGGACGATCGCCGCCACCTCCTCGACCGTTCGCGGCGCGCACACCGCGTCCGGCCGCGCGCCGGCGTGCGCGCCCATGTCTCGCGCGCGCGCGTCGAGCGCCGCGGCGTCCGCGCGCGTGTCCGCGCACGCGCGTCGCAAATCATCGAGCCACGACCGGGACATCGGACGGCGTCGTCGACGCGATGTGACGCCCGCAGACGCGCGCGCGCGCCGAGCGGCGATCGAATGCGCGCGCGGGCGACGCGGACGCGCGCGTGGACGCCGCGCGCGCGACCGCGAGGCGATCGACGCGGTCGACGCGCGCCGGGGCGCGGTCCGACGGTCGACGCGCCGAACGGGGTGCCTCTAACCGTCGCGACGTCGACGCGCGACGACGCGCGGCGCGACGACGACGCGGCGACGAGGGCGAGCGACGCGCCGAGCGACGCGGAGACGATGTCTCGAAACGCGAGCGACGCGCACGCGCGGATGGCGCGCGAGCGGGCGCGGATTCGAGCGAAATTGGATAAGACGAAGGTGTCGCGGCTGTGGCGGGCGCCGACGGGGGAGACGCTGGATCGCGTGACGGGGCTGGAGGTGACGGTGAGCGGTGAAGCGCTGCGGCGCGTGATGCCAGGGAATGGATACGTCGAGAATAGCACGCTCGCGGCGGAGCTGCGGGCGGCGGAGGCCAAGGCGGGGGCGCTGCGGGACGGGTTGCGACGCGCCGAGGCGGATCTCGCCGAGCTGAGGCGGGCGAGCGCGAACGGAGCGACGACGTGGCCGTTGAGGCAGCCGGCGGTGCAAGCGAGCGATCCAGACGAGGTTCGACGCGCGGGTGCGCGACGAGGGACGGCGGCGCTGCGGAAGTTGTCTCGCGCGCGGTCGTTGTCTAGTAAGAAGCGAGGAGGTTCGTCGACGGAGACGACGACGGAGACGACGACGGAGACGACGACGTCCACCTCGACCGCATCGGTGCGCGAGGTGGTGAGCAAGTTCGTGCGCGATACGCCGATACCAGAGGGTATGACCGCGGCGCCGAGTGATAGCAAATTGCCGAAACCCATATTCGTCGTGAGCGATTCGACGGGCGCCACGGCGACGCAGGCGGTGCAAGCTGCGCTCGGCCAATTTGAAAAGTGCATGGATATTTCCTATCCGACGAATTTAGAAGTTTTCAGATTCATCAACGACAATAAAGAGCTCGCGACCATCGTCGCTCAGGCGAAAGAAGACGGGGCGATGATCGTGTACACGCTGGCGGAGGTTGAGATGTCAGAAAGCATGGCGCGGATGGCCGCCGCGGCGGGCGTCGACGCCGTCAACGTCTGGGGCACACTTTTGCGTCAAATGGAGGGGCATTTGGAGATGCCTTCGATGAATCTACCGATGATCAAGCGACCGATTCGTTCGAGCGGATCGACGAACTCGATGTCGAGCGCGAGCGTGTCGGCGGCGTTGTTGTCGAGCGATTACTACCGTATGATCGAAGCCGTGGAATACACTCGACAGTGCGACGACGGCGCGTCGAGCGCGAAGTGGAAAGAGGCCGATATCCTCATTCTAGGCATCAGTCGCACCGGAAAAACTCCGCTGAGCATCTTTCTCGGACAGCGCGGATACAAAGTCGCGAATTTACCCTTGGTCCCCGTCAACGGCGAATTACGAATCCCGTCCTACATCGCCGACGTCGATCCAAACCGCATCTTCGGCCTCAAAATCTCCCCCGACGTTCTCCACGCCATCCGCGCGCACCGCCTCAGGACGATGGGGGTCACCGAGGCCGAATCCCAGGCCAGGAGCGACGCCACGGGCGTCTCCAATCGCGCGGCGTCGCGCCGCTCCTCCTACTCGGACCTCTCCGTGGTTCGCCAAGAGCTCGACCTCGCCGAAGCCTTATTCCGGCGAAACCCGACGTGGAAAGTCTTGGACGTCACGCACAAGGGAGTTGAAGAGACCGCGGCGCGCATCATGGCCGTGATGACCGAGCGTTTCGGCCGCGCCCACGTTCTCTCGCGCTTCTCCGCGTGAGCGTCTCGATCCTTCCCCGCGCCGTGCGCACACAGCCCGCACGCACGCACATCGAACAAATAATCCTCACTGTATGACCAAATGTCCGAGTTTCTTTATTTATCCCGTCACGTCACCGTCAACGCGACGGCGGCCGCGCGCGCGTCAGATTCGCGCGCGCCATGTTCGGCCGCCAGCCCGGACGCAGGGTGCGCGCGCGCGCCGATAGCCTCGAAGCGCGCCTCGCCCATCGCGATCTCGCCGCGGCGCGCGCGTCGCCTCGCCGCGGCGCCCCGCGCGCGATCTCGCGTTCGAAGCCTCGCGAAACTCGGCGGCGGCGACGCCGCGACGACGCCCCGACGCGCGCGACGCGCGACGCGGAAAACGACTGACGAACGCGCGCGACGACGAACGCACGCAGTCCACCGACACGAAGCTGTATGACCTGCTCGGCGTGAGCAAGGGGGCGTCGGCGGCGGAGATTAAAAAGGCGTACCGCAAGATGGCTGTGAAGCATCACCCGGATAAAGGCGGCGACGAACAAAAGTTCAAAGAGATCTCCGCCGCGTACGAAGTGCTGAGCGACGACGAAAAACGACAGCTGTACGATGAATACGGTGAGGACGCGCTGAAGGACGGAGGCATGGGCGGAGGAGGCGGATCGCCGTTTGATATCTTTGAGGCGATGTTCGGAGGGAATCCGTTCGGGCCGGGGGGCGGCGGCGGACGAGGAGGAGGGAGATCTCGCGTGCGAAAGGGAGAGGACGTCGTGCATGGGTTGAAACTTGGATTGGATGATTTGTACAACGGGGTGACGAAGAAGCTGAGCCTGTCGAAGAATGTGATTTGCCAAAAATGCGATGGGAAAGGGAGCAAGTCGGGGGCGAGCGGCACGTGCAACGGATGCAGAGGCGCGGGCGTCAAGGTTGTCGTTCGACAAATCGCGCCGGGGATGGTGCAGCAAATGCAGACCGTCTGTAACGATTGCCGAGGCACGGGTCAGACGATCAGCGAGAAGGATAAGTGCGAGAAGTGCCACGCTCAAAAGGTTGTTCAAGAAAAGAAGGTGCTCGAGGTGCACATCGAAAAGGGCATGAAGCACAACCAAAGAGTGGTCTTCCAAGGCGAAGCTGACGAAGCGCCGGACACCGTGCCGGGTGACATCATCTTCGTCGTGCAACAAAAGGAGCACCCGGTGTTCACGCGCAAGGGGGACGATTTATTCATGGAAAAAGAAATCTCCCTCGTAGAGGCGTTGTGCGGGATGAAGATGACCGTCGATCACCTCGACGGCCGTCAACTCGTCATCTCCACCCACGAGGGCGAAGTCATCAAGCCCGGTCAATTCAAGGCTGTATTCGACGAAGGTATGCCTAAGCACACCATGCCTTTCCAAAAGGGTCGCTTGTTCATCCACTTCACCGTCAAGTTTCCGGCTCCGGGCGACTTGTCCGAAGACGATCTCAAGGCGCTCGAAAAGATTTTACCCGCGCGACCGCAGCTTAGCATTGACATGGAGAGTGAAAATGTGGAAGAGGTTAACATGCACGAGGTTGATATGGAGCAAGAAAAGCGTCGTCGCGAAGCCGAGAGCAGACAACAAAGCCAATACGAGTCCGACGACGAAGGCGGCGGACAACCCGGCGTTCAATGCGCCCAGCAGTGAGTTCACCATTCTTTTCTCTTCGTCGAGGGGTGAATGTCCCTCGAGTTGTAGTCGAGCGTTGAGTGCGAGTACTGGTGCTATGGCGTTAGAGTGTTCGTTCTATTTTACAATACGAAATCCCGTACCTATGATCTAATCGCGGAAAAAGCTCGCCGCGAGCCCGCCGCCGGCACTCTTCTTCTTTTTCGTCTTCTTCGCCGGCGACTCGTCGACGCTCTGGTCGCGCTTTTTGTTTTTGTACACCCACGAATTCGCATCCTTCGGCAAACGACGCGAGCACGACCACGACGTCGCGTCCGGGTCCCACTTCTCCACGCGTTCGGCTTCCTTCTTCGGCGGCGCGAACGCTTCGCGAATCGCCGCCACGCCCTCGGGCGTGACGGGCCACTTTTTCTCTCCGGCTTTGTTTTGAAGAAAAAGTACAGACGTCGGCGCCGCGCTCGGCGTGAGTTGATCGATGCGCGAGTGCTGCCCGCCACTCACAAAGGCGTGTTCCTTCGCCTCGAGCGTTGTGTTCGAGACGCAGTACACGCTCTTCGCCAGTCGCATCCAGCCGCGGCTGTCGTGCCAAAGTGGAACGACTACGAAAAAGGATAGCGGTTTTTTCGCGCGAGACAAAAGCCTCTCGACGTGACCCGCCAAACGCAAGATGATTTCCTCGTCGAACGGGGGATTACACTCGAAGCTCCCTTCGCTCGGCTCGAAGTCGAACGCGTTTCCGAGCGATCCGAACGCGCGATCCGTCATCGCGCTCGCGCTGCAAAACTCTTTAAAGTGCGCGTTGAGCGGCGACGCGAAGAGCTCGCATCGCACGTCGAATCTTTTTTCGAGCGTCTCGAACACGCGCGGCGGAATCGCCGCCTGCATGTTCCCCGCCTTATAATGCGTCCCCTGCAGCGTCGCGTACCTCGCCACGACGCAAAAAACCGCGCGATGAAACCCATCCTCGTCGCGCCGCGCGTCGCCGCGCCATCGCGTCTTCAGCGTCTCGTAGTGTCTCAAATTCAATTCCAGCGTCACCTTCCCGCACGTCAGCGCCACCTTCTCCGCCCGTTTCCCGTTTCCACCCACCTCGATCCTTCGCGCGCGCACGCGATTCTTCCTCCCATCGCTCGCCCTCGCGCTCGCGTTCGCCCTCGCCTTCGCCGCCGCCCGCGCCAACCGCCGCGTCGTCGTCGCCATCTCCCCCGTCGTCCGTCCCGCCTTCGCCAGCGACCGCGCCAGCCCGCCGTCGCGCGCGTCGCGTCTCTTCGCGCTCGGGATCGCGTCGCCGTCTCGCGTCGCGTCGCGTCGCGCGCACAACCACCGTTCAAAGTGCGCGTACCACCGCCGTCCCAGCGCGTCCTCGGTCTCCTCGCGAAACGTCCCCGCGAGCGCGCGCATCGCGGCGCGCTCGCGCGCGAGCGCGGCGGGCGACGCCGCGACCGCCTCGTCGACGTCGGCGTCGACGGCGCGGTCGCGCGCGAGACCCTGGTCGGCGCGCATGCGCGCGAGCACGGCGTCCACGGCATCCATCGCGGCGCGCTCTGACGCGACGTCGACGGGGCGCGCGCGCGCGCGGCGCTGGACGCTAGGAAATACACAGAATTAATTACAGCGATCGCGACGCGCGCGCGCGGCGCGTCAGCGCGGTCGAGTCGTCGCCGACCATCGCTCCCACGCGCGCGTCCCGACGACGCGCGCGCCGCCAAAGTAAAACGTCGCCGCCCACGCGGCGACGACGGCGAACGCGGCGACGGCGAGCGCGCGAGACTCGCGCGCGCGCTTGGCCACGCGCGCGTCGCGGCCGGGACCGCGGGCGTCGCGCGCGTGGGGGGCGAAGGTCCACGCGTTCAACACCCAGAGCCAAGGCAACGCGAGGAAACCGAGGTAGAAGAGCCCGTCGGCGAGCGCGCGCGCGGCGGCGCGACGGAGGACGCGCTCGCCGTCGCAGGTGTCGACGAAGTCGTCGTCGGGAGGGGCGGGCGCGGGCGCGGGGGCGGACATGGAGTCGGACGCGCGAGGCGACGACTGCGGAGGACGCGAGAGACGACGACGAAGACGGCGAGCGCGAGGATTCGAACGAAGGCGCGAAAGCGCGGGATTATGAATGAAGAAAATTAATGCGACGACGCGACGAGGGTCCGGCGCGCGGTCACGCCTCGGACAGAGACGCGCGATACGGCGACGCGGTTAAGACGTCGACGCCCGTCTCGGTGACGAGCAGCGTGTGCTCGCACTGCGCCGTCCACTTCCCGTCCGCGGTGACGCTCGTCCATCCGTCCTTCCACATCTTGTCTCGAGTCGTCCCGATCGTCAGCATGGGCTCGATGGTGAACGTCTGACCGACCCGCAGCGTCCCCGGGTCGTTGTTGCGATGATGCCGCACCGTCGGTCCGCTGTGAAACACCTTCCCCACGCCGTGCCCGACGAACTTATCCACCACCCCGAACTTGGCGTCGTCCGCGATCTGATGAATCGTCGCCCCGATCTTCCTCACCGGCGTCCCGGGCTTACAAATCGCGATCGCCGCGTCCAGCGCTCGCTCCGTCGTCTCCACCAGCCGCCGCACCTCCTCCGTCACGTTCCCCACCATGATCGTCCTCGACGTGTCGCCGTGATACCCGTTCAGGTACACCGTGACGTCAATATTTATGATATCTCCGTCCAGGATCACCGTGTCGTCCGGGATTCCGTGACAGATGCACTCGTTCAGGCTCGTGCACACGCTCTTCGGAAACCCGCCGTAGTTCAACGGGCTCGGATACGCCCCCGCCGCGATCGTCATCGCGTGCACCGCCTCGTCGATGTCGTTCGTCGTCGTCGTCCCGGGCGTGATCATCTTTTCCGCCATGTCCAGCACCTCCGCCGCGAGTCTTCCCGCGCGTCGCATCCCCTCGACGTCCGCCGCCGTCGTCTGCACCTGCACGACGCCGTCGTCGTACTCGGGCAGGTGTCCGTCCCTCGCGTACGGCGGCTGCGGCTCGATCGACGCCGGCACCGTCTTCTGCGGCGCGTACGTCCCCGGTCGAAGCGGCGCGCGCCCGTTGTACCACGTCGCCTCGTCGCGCGCGCGGTCCCTCGCGACGTTGAGCAGGTCGCCGAGCAGGCCCTTCTTCTTCGCGCGCGTCTCCGTCGCGCGCGCGCCGAAGCGCGGGCGCCGGAGACGGTCGAGCGACGCGCGAGGACGACGCGCGACGGCGCGCGCGAACGCGAGGGCGTCGGCGCGACGCGCGGCGACGCGCATGACGAATGAAACGATGCGTCGAAGCGCGCGTCGAAGAGTGCGGCAGAAAACGTCGCGCGGCGGCGCGACGGCGACGCGCGCGCGCGAGGGCGGCGCGCGAGCGAAGGGGGACGTCGCGCGGCGCCCGTCGGACGCGCGCGCGGGCGAAATGGCGCGCGACGACGACGATTCGGACGATGATTTCGAATTCGATGGCGCGGCGGAAGACGGCGACGGCGACGGCGACGGCGCGCGCGCGTGGGACCCGGACGCGCAGCGCGACGCGGTGGTGATGCTGATCGATTGCTCGCCGGCGATGTTCGAGGCGGACGCGACGCGCGCGGACGGGGCGTGCGCGTTCACGGCGGCGACGCGGGCGTGCTTTGAATTCGCGCGCGCGCGCGTCGTCGTGGCGCCGGACGACGTGCTGGGCGTGTGCGCGTACAACACCGGGAAGAGCGTGGGTGGGATAGGGATGGAACGCGTGTGCGAGGTGCGAAGGGCGGAGAACCCGAGCGCGGCGGGAGCGCTGGAATTGAGCGAATACGCGAACGGGGAGAAGGGCGCCGACAAATTTCGCGAGCGATTCGGCGAGTTGAAACCCGAGGACGACGATGGGACGGGCGATTTTTTCAATCAAGAGGACGCGCTGACGAAGGGGTTATGGACGGCGTCGCACATGCTCGAGAACGGACCGAAGCGAGCGGGGCGGAAGAGCGTGTATTTGTTCACGAACGAGGCGGCGCCGTTGAAATCTGGGAGCTCGGGCGCCAAGTTGATTCAACGCGCCAAGGAGATGGCGCAGATGGGGCAACGCATCGAAGTTTTGACGCTCACGCGTGACGGAGTGTTTGATTCATCGATATTTTACGACGCCTTCACCGCCGAGCACTGCGGGGCGATGGAGGGGGAGAAGGCGCTCGTCGTCGTGCGAGACGGCACCGAGTTGCAGCGCGAGTTTTTGAAGCGGGCGCGAAAACGCAGGCGATTGAAACAAACCAAGCTGTGGTTGGTGCCGGGGAAAATAGGTATTCCCATCGACGTCTACGCGCTGGTGAGCGAGGCGAAGAAATCGGCCAGCATTCTCGTCGACGGGAAGGATTTAGGAGAAATTCGTCGTGAAGTGACGTACAGCGACGCCGTGGGCGCGCCGATCGAAAAACCGACCAAAAGTTTCTTGGAGATGGATGGCAAGCAGTTGATTTTTTCGAACAAAGAGCTCGGTAAGGTGAAAACGGTGAAAATACCGGGCGTAGAAAACGCAAAGGACACCGTGGGATTTCACCTCGTCGGCTTCGTGGACGCCAAGACGATTACGAGAGATTTGTGCCTGAAAAAGTCACACTTCGTCGCCGGTGAAGAGAAAGGGTGCGCCGCGTTCCAAGGACTGTTGCGCGCGTGCGTGGAGGAGAACAAAGTCGCGATATGCGCGCTTTCGCGCTCGACGCGCTCGGCGCTTCGCTACGTCGCCCTTCTGCCGCAACTGGCGCCGAGCGCGGATGAAATCGCCGCCGCCGACGACGCCGTCTCTCGCTTGGAACCGCCCGAGGGTTTTCACGTCTTTTACCTACCTTTTCGAGACGACACGCGGCACCCAGAGCGCGCGGTTGCGTCTGAAAAAGCACCGCTCCCGCGCGCGAATGAAGCGCAAATAACCGCCGCGCGAAGCGTCATCGACGCCATTCGTCTCACGCAATGGCATCCCAAGCAAACGCCCAATCCGGCGCTCCAGACGCACTATCGCGTGTTGGAAATGTGCGCGTTAGAGCGCAACGTCATGGAACCCGTGCACGACGACACTGAACCCGCGCTGGATGAATGGCAACGCGCCGGCATCCCCGCCCTTCTCGCCGGTTTCGACGCCGAGTGCTTCGGCGCGTCTCGCGCCATCGACGACTTGCACGGCCGCGCCGCGCCCGCCGTCGACGTCACGGGCGCCACGATCGGCGCGAAGCGCAAAGCCATCGAAGCTCCGAAACCTCGTTCGCCGCCCGCGCGGGCGCACAGACCCGAACCCATCATGACCATCGCGCCGCACCACGCGTTCGTCATCGAGCGCGTGAAAGCCGACGCCCTGACGTCTCTCACCACCGACGCCCTGAAACGATTCTTAGCCGCGCACAACCTTTCGTGCGCCGGTTCCAAGGCGCAGCTCTGCGATCGAGTCGAATGTCACGTTCGCATGTGCGCCGGAGACGCACTAGACTAGCTCCGGAACCGACTGTAAACCGACGCGCGCGCCGCACAACGCGAAGCACCATGTCCACGCCCGCGGCGCCCGAGCCGCCCGCTCCCGAGGCCCCGCCCGAGCCACCGAGCCTTTTGATTCCCGGCCACATTCCGTTTCCGCCCGCGCGCGAGGGCGAGATGGCGGAACCGACGGTGCAAATCGCGCAGCCGCCGCCGCTGTACCCACCGCTCCCGCGCGGTCTCAAGCCCTTCACCGACGCCACGCCCGAGGAACTGCGCCTCGTGCGCCTGTCGCGCGCGATTCGAGGGTTCTTCCGCGCGTCGGCGTATCATCACGGCGATCGGGACGACGAGCTCGAGCGCCGCGCGCGCGAGGGCGACGTCTCGCGATGGCGGGACGAGGAGGCGAGCGGGACGAGCTCGGACGAGGACGATGAAAGGGGCGATAAGGACGACGAGGACGCGATCGATGAACGATGGATACGAAGCATGCGACGAGCGTTCACGCTGGAGGATTTAAAGGTGACGGATGAGCGGATCGTGCCCAGGGAGATATTAGAGGCGGCGTTCGGCGCGAGGGCGAACGCGCCGAACGGAAAGGGTAAGAAACGCGCCGCGAACGACGCGAGCGCGAGCGGTGGAGACAAGAAGCGCGGTAAGGCGAACGAAGACGGCGAACGCGACGATCAAGGGGCGACGGCGTCGACGAAACAGAGAAAGGGTGATATTTCGCGTCTCGAGCGTCTGGCGCGTTTAGAAGAGTCGAGCGCGGCCAAGGAGCTCGACGGCGACGCCGTCGAGGGCAAGTCGCGCGGTCGTCTCCAATCGCGCGCGAGCGATCGTCAGCGTCGCGCGCGATCGCCGTCCAAAAATGCGCGCGCCGGGGACGAGGACGACGACGAAGCCGACGAAGACGCCGTCGACCGCGCCGCGGACGACGACGACGAGCTCGACAGCGACGACGACTACGCCCGCGCCGCCGGTTTCGACGACGACGACGGCTACGACGACGACATCGCCGACCACGCCGACACCGAGGCCTTCTATTAGCTCGCTCGTCTCTTTCATGCGTCATTCAAAACCTAAGCTTCGTCTTCTACGTCGCGTCTCGCTACGACCCTCCCATGTTTTGCAGCCTCCCGAGCACGACTTGCCCGCTCTCCAGGTACCGCAGCGCGCAGTTCGTCAGGCAGCTCGACTCGCTCGACGAAAACTTCGCGCCCGGCGCGTACGTCACGCACTTCTCGAAGCACGTCTCCGTGAGCTTCGCGACGACCTCGTTGAACACCGCCTTGCGCTTTTCCTCCTGCGGCGCGATGAAACGTCAGTCGTGCGACGCGCGACGGCGAACGCGGCGAATCGAGCGCACCTCGAGGAACTGTTGCATGTGCGCGTCGTTGGCCTGCATCGCGACGCGGCCTCGACGGATCGAGGATCGCGCGCGCGGGTGTGACGACGAGACGCGAATTCGAGCCGAGTCGCGAGCGCGAGCGCGGCGAGACGACGCGAAGGACGCGACGCGCGCGCGGCGATCGGTCGACGGCGACGCGCCGCGCCGTCAACTCGCATTTCAATTCCAACTCGCATTTCAATTTACGTTTCAATTCGCGTTTCAATTCGCGTTTCAATTCGCGCGTTCGACGGACGCTCGCGCGCGCGCGCGCCTCGGCACGACGAAGACGCCGAAGTCGGCGGCGCGATCGCGCCGAACCTCCCACGGCGTCGAATCGTCGGGCTCGGCGAACGCACCGTCGCGCTCGAAGTCCACGCACGCGTCCAGGGCGTCGACGCACGTGACGATGCGAAAATCTCCAATCTCCCAGGCGCGCCGCAGCGTCGGCGACAGTCGACGCAGGCCCGCGCCCGTGAGCCACGCGAACGCGCACGTCGGCGCGGGTGAATCGAGCACGCCGCGCGCCAGCGCCTCGGCGGTCAACGCGGTGAGATCACCTTTGTGCACGGTGATCAAGTCCTCGAGATTCTCGCGCGCGACGCGTTCGCGCGCGTCTCGCACGAGCGCGTCGTCGAGCTCGAGGCCCACGCAGCGGCAGCCCCTCGCCTTGGCGGCGTCCACGAGCACGCGCCCATCGCCGCATCCGAGGTCGTACAGGACGTCGGAGGACGACAGCGCGCACGCGTCGAAGGCGACGGCGCGTCGGCGCGGCTCCGTGGGCGCCCACGGGGCGAGGGACGTCGCCGCCGCCTCGGCGCACTTTTCGTCGTTTCGAGCGGCGAGCGCGGCGCGCAGCAGCGCGTTCTGCGCGCGCGCGACGTCGGCGGGATCGAAATCGTACGCGTCTTCGTCGTCGCGCATCGCGCGAGCGCGCGGTCGAGCGCGAGCTCGATCGACCGCGCGCTGTGCGGTCGGGGACGCGCTTCGAGTCGAATCGCGTCGCGTTACATGACGAGTCGAATCGCGGCCAAAGACAGCGCGCCGAGCGATACCAGCGTCCCCACGCTGTATCGAATAATTTCCGTCTTCGCCGCCTCTATCTGCGTTCGCATCTGATGCAACTCTCGATCGACGCGCGCCTCGACCTCTTTCATCTGACTCTCCTGAATCCCGTGCAACTCTCGCAGTCGTCCCTTCTCCAGATTCAAGTCCAACTTTTGCGACTGCGTGATCCTATCGATGTTATACTTGAGATCGGCGCGCAGCTTCTCGTTCTCCGCCTGCAGGGTTTCGGTGGAGTGTTTCATCGACGCGCTCGCCTCGCGCAGCGACGACGCCACCTCCTGCTTGAGCGCCTGCGTCTCCGCGCGTCCGTGCATCAACTCTCGCTCCAGTTCGTTTCTCGCGACGAATCCCGCGCGCGTCATGGACGTCAGCGCGCTCGCGACGATGGCCTCCGCCTGCGGTTCGCCGAACCCGCCCGCTTTCGCGAGCTGCTTGATGATGGCGTGCGAGTCGAACCGGTCGACCGTCGCCGCGGGCGGGTCCCACGCCGTCGCCGGCGACGCCGCGGACGCGCGCGCGCGTCGCGCGACGCCGCGCGCGTCGAAACGATCGACCGTCGCGAGTCGCGGGTCGAGCGCGCGCGCGCGTCGCGCGACGCGCGTCGCGACGCCGCGCGCGAACATCGATTTGAACGATGAATTCAAAGCCGTCGTCGCGCGGCGTCGCGCGGCGTCGCCGAAGCGCGGGCGTCGAGACGCGCGCGCGAGCGTGCGAACCTCGAGACGCGCGCGCGACGCGGACGCGCGACGCGCGCGCGACGCGACGCGAACGCGGTGATGTGAAGCGACGCGGTCGTTAGTCCCGCGGTACTTCGTCGCGCCGCGCGCCGCGATGGCGACGCGATCGACGCTCGAGCGCGCCGTCGCGCGCGCGGGCGGTGCGCGCGCGTCGCGCGCGCGATCGCGCGCGACGCGGCGACGACGGGTGACGACGCGCGCGGCGCCGAAGGGTGAGAGGAGGCGCGGCGGCGGCGCCGGAGCGAAGACGAAACGCGCGCCCGCGCGCGCGAACGACGACGACGACGGCGACGCGTGGCGCGTGTACGACGTGCACGTGCCGCTCGATCGTGACCTGGGTAAGGACTCGAGCGAGGCGTCGCCCGCGGTGCTGGAGGCGGTGCAAAAGATTTTGGGGACGGCGCGGACGCCGAGCGCGAGCGGGACGCGCGTGCGAAGGAAGACGTGCGACGCGCGGACGGATCCGCCGGGATTTAGTTACGTCGTGGACGTCACGGATGAGGCGATCGTCGCGTGCGGCGGGACGAAGAGGCCGATACGCGCGCGGGCGAAAAAAATTGAACGGTGCGGCGCGGAGGCGGCGCCGGACATCGCGAGAAACGCTCGCGAGTTGCGAAACGCGTTCGAACGCGCGCCGGATCGGCGCGAGGGGGGGGCGACCGGCGAAACGACTGTTTTTAGCGACGGTGATGATGATCGAGTGGTCGTCGTCGGTTTAGGGCCGGCCGGGTTGTTCGCCGCGTTGGCGCTCGCCGAGGCGGGCGAACGCGTGACGGTGTTCGAGCGCGGGCAGCCAGTGGAAGAGCGCGGACGAGACATCGGCGCGCTATTCGCGCGCAGACAGTTGAACGAAGAGTCGAATTTGTGTTACGGCGAAGGTGGCGCGGGCACGTGGTCGGATGGAAAGCTCACGACGCGAATCGGTCGAAACAGCGAACGCGTCCGCGCGGTGTTGCACGCGCTCGTCGCATTCGGCGCGCCTGAGAACATTCTCGTCGACGGCAAGCCGCACTTGGGTACCGATCGTTTGGTGCGAATCTTGCGCACGGCGAGAAAATATTTAGAGGGACTGGGGGTGGAGTTTAGATTCGGCGTGCGGTGCGCGCGGGTGAACCGCGATCCGAACACCGGGGACGCGTGCGGTGTGACGCTCGCCGACGGCGCCGTGGTGGCCGCCAAAGCCGTCGTGCTCGCCGCCGGGCACTCATCCAGAGGTCTCATGGAAGCCTTACACGAAGAAGACGTGAAACTGACGTATCAATCCTTCGCGGCGGGTTTTCGCATCGAACATCCGCAAGGAATGTTGGACACGATTCAATATGGCGAAAAGTACGCCGGATACGTCGACGGCGGTAAAGGCCCGCTCCCGGTGGCGGATTATCGCGTGGCGAACACTGTTCCCGACGGCGTCGCCGCTGGACGCGCGTGTTACAGCTTTTGCATGTGTCCGGGCGGTCAAATCGTCCCTACGTCCACAGTAGAGGACGAGTTGTGCATCAACGGCATGAGTTTCAGCAAAAGATCGAGCAAGTGGGCAAACAGCGGATTGGTGAGCACCATCACCGAACGCGACGCGAAGCCGTTCGCGGACGAAGGCTACGAACCGTTGTGTGGGGTTTCATTCCAGCGTCACATCGAACGCGAGGCGGCGATAATGGGCGGAGGCAAACTCGTCGTCCCTGTGCAGACGGCGGAGGATTTTTTGAGCGAAACCGTTTCGAACGCGTCGACGCTTCCGTCGAGTTCGTACAGACTAGGGGTCGTGCCGGGACCGTTACACGAGTTGTACCCACGCGAAGTGACGAAGGCGATTCAGGAATCGCTCGCGCGTTTCGATAAGCAACTCCCGGGATTTGCCGGTTCACAGGCGCTCATTCACGCGCCGGAGGCGCGCACGTCGTCTCCCGTTCGCATAGACCGCGACAAAGAGACGTTAGAGTCCGTGTCGTGTCGCGCGTTGTATCCCACGGGCGAAGGTGCGGGCTATGCCGGCGGGATTGTCTCCGCAGCGTGCGACGGGCTCGCGGCGGCGACGGAAATTTTGCGCGCGTACAAGAGTGCGCAGGCGTGATTCGGAGGTGAATGACAACGATGTGTTAATGCGATACACCAGCTAAATATTTGTTTTGTACAAGCGACTGGGCGTCAGCTCTTTCACGCCGTGCGCGCCAAGAACCCGCCGCCTCGCGTCGGCAGCTCCCACGCGCGATTTACGTCGAACGCGTCGCCAACGGCAGCAATTGGTGGGGCGTCCAAATCTTCGTCCGAAATCGCGATCAGCGTCGCGTCTAGTACCGATCGAACCGTCGTGTCGGGATGTTTCGAACGCTTTTGTAAATCTTCCTCGACCAAGCGCCGCCACGCCTTGTTGTTGGCGCACCCGTGGAATAAATTTTGAATAGGATGCATCATGTGACGAACGCTCGGAATGCGATACCCATCCTTCGCGGTACCGTATCTACCGATCGTTTCATCCGCGTACACCGCGTACTTGTTCAAAAAGTCGCGCCTGGACGCGCTCGGGTTGGACGCCTCGCCGAAGAGCGTGGTGTCCGCGGCGCTGAGCAACCCCCACGGATCCGCGTGTGCCTGTCGACCAATCATCGCCCCCACGATCGGCCCTCCGTCCTCGGGCCCGCGTTTGAGAACGTTCTTCACATCGTTCAGCGTCTTTAATCCACCGTTCAAGTGAAACTCGCACTCGGGAAAATCTCTCGCCAACGCGTACGCCCACTCGTGCTTGAGCGGAGGCACCGTTCGATTCTCCGCGGGCGACAATCCGGCGAGCAACGCTTTGCGCGCGTGCACGTAAAATCGACGCGTCGAGCTCCCCGCGACGATGCGTTCGACGTAATCGCACAGATCGTCGTACGAATCCACGTCATCGACCCCGATTCGACACTTCACGCTCACCGGCGTCCCCTCGGGCGCGTTCTCCGCCATCGCCGCCAGGCACTCCGCCACCAACCCCGGCTCCGCCATGAGCGCCGCTCCGAAGCACCCCTTCCCCGCCACCTTCGGGCTCGGGCATCCACTGTTCAAATTTATCTCGTCGTACCCGTACGGCGCCGCGATCGCCGTCGCGCGTCCTAAATATTCCGGCGTCGACCCTCCCAACTGCAGCACCGTCCCAAACGTCGCCGCGGGATAATCCAAAAATTTATCCACCCGATCCCCATCTCGCGCGCTGTGCGTCACCGTCTGATCCACCTCCATCTCCGTCCACAGCATGACGCGCCTGGACATCAACCGCGCCATGACGCGAAAGTGCGGCGTCGTGTACTCCATCATCGGCGCGACGCTCAGCGCCGCGCGTCCCGCGTCCACGCGTTCCCGCGTCGCGCGCGCGCGCTCCACGTCGACGCCCTCGACGCCCGGTCCGCGGACGTAACACTCCGACGCCCACAACCACGTCGACGCGCTCGCCTTCGTCGCGACGCCGCGCGCGTCGCGTCGTCGCGCCGCCACCGCGCCGTCGCGCGTCGTGCTCCGCCCGTCGCGTCGCGTCGTCGCGCGCGCGTCGCGCGTCGCGCGCGCCGTTCGCGCGCGCATCGCGCGCAGCATCGACCGCGGCGCGCCGCGGCGCATCGACGCGCCGCGCGCCGCGACGACGCGCGATTCGTCGCGTCGGCGTCACTCTGTGCCGCATGCGTCCATCGTTCGCGACGCCGCGCGCCGCGACGCCGCGCGCCGCGACGCCGCGCGCGGCGCGAGCGACGCGCGCGACGCCTCGGCGCGCCGCGACGCCGACCCGCGCGACGCGCGACGACCGCGCGAGGGATCTGTTCGCCAATTTGTACCGGGGCGGCGGTGGGAAACAAATCTACTACGGCGTGTTTCAGCGCGACGCGCCGGCGAGCGCGACGAAGAGCGAGGAAGCGCGCGCGCGATCGCGCGATGAAGCCGCGAAGACGCTGACGAACATCGACGCGGAGGAACGCGGACGACGGATGGAGGTGGGGAAGGCGGCGGGCGCGGCGACGGCGGCGCTCGCGGCGGCGCAGCTGGCGCTGGGGGCGACGCGCGTCGAACGGTTGGCGATCGCGGTGCCGCTGTTCTTCGCGCTCGGGTTCGTGGGAAGCGCGAAGACGGGGTTGTGAAACATCGCGCAAGCCGGCGTTTGGGACGTCGATGGCACTGGTTTGCAAGATATCGAGGACGAGTCGGTGGCGACGGCGATTCGTAAAAAGGTTAACGATTTTAACGGTAAAAGCGCGGCGGCGGTGGCGGTGATCACCGCGATGTACGTCGCGCTGCCGGTGTAGACGTCGGTCGTCGAACGGTGTCGTTCGGTGGGATGGTGCGCCGTGACGGCGCGCGCCGAAAGCGCTGACGCGTTCAGCGAGGCGCGCGCTCGATACGCCATCTCACTTTGTGACGCGCGAGAGTTTGGCGATGTGTTGTAAAATTACGCTTCTTTCATTTCAATCTAGAGAAGACGATTTCGTTATTAGTCTGTCTTCGGCGGCGGCGCGACGGATCGCACGTGCAGATCGGCGTATTGGGCGTCGCTCACTTGTCCCGGCGCCTCGGTGAGCAAGCACTGCCCGGCGGCGGTTTTCGGGAACGCGATGACGTCGCGAATCGATTTTGCCCCCGCGAGCATCATCACCAATCGATCGAGCCCGAACGCGAGACCGCCGTGCGGTGGGGCGCCGTATTGGAACGCCTCCATGAGGTAACCGAACTTGTTCTCCGCCTCTTCGTCGCTCAAACCGATGGCGCGGAAGACTTTTTCTTGCACGTCTCGACGATAAATACGCAGCGATCCACCGCCAATTTCCACGCCGTTATACACCAAATCATACGCGATCGCGCGCGCACCGGTTAAATCATCCGGATTCGCCGCGGCGTCGTCTTGGTTGGGCGCCGTGAACGGGTGGTGCATCGCCTCGTAACGGTTTTCGTCCTCGTTGAACTCAAACATCGGGAACTCAGTGATCCACAGCACCGCGTGCGCGTTCTCGGGGATCATGTCGTACGTCTTCGCGATGTACTGTCGAACGCGATCGAGGGTTTTGTTCACCAAAGCCTTGTTCCCCGCCGCGAAGAGCATCAAATCCCCGGGCTTGGCGCCCGAGGCGGAGATCATCGCCGCCGCGTGCGCCGCCGTCCCTTCGACCAAACCCTTCGCACCTTCGAGCGATTTCCCGTCATCGGCGACGCGCGCGAACGCCAAACCGCCCGCGCCCGCCGCGAGCGCTTCGTTGAACACATCACCCTTCGGTTTGAGCTTCGAGTTCGGTATTTTCTTATCGTCGTCGACGACGAGCGCCTTGACGGTGCCGTTGGACTCCGCGAGCGCGTCGGCGAAGATTTTGAACTCACATCCCGCCAACGCGTCGTCGAGCGTGGTCATCTCTAACCCGTATCGCAAATCTGGTTTATCGCTGCCGTACTTTTCCATCGCATGCGCGTATGTCATCTGCGGAAAACTCGCCGGCAAATCGACGTCGACGCCGCTCTTGAACGCGGCGCGCATTAAATCCTCTGCGAGCTTCATGATCCCGGCGTCATCCGTGAACGCCATCTCGATGTCGAGCTGCGTGAATTCCGGTTGACGATCGGCGCGCAAGTCTTCGTCTCTGAAGCACCTCGCGACTTGATAGTATCGATCGACGCCCGCAACCATGAGCATTTGCTTGAAGAGTTGCGGTGATTGCGGCAACGCGTACGCCCCCCCCGGCTGCAAACGACTCGGCACCAAGTAATCCCGCGCCCCCTCCGGCGTGCTTCGCGTCAGCATCGGCGTTTCGACCTCTAAAAACCCGTAATCGTCCTCCATCACCTTGCGCAACGCGCGGAGCGTATCGTGACGAAGCTTTAAATTCCTCGCCATTTGCGGTCGACGCAAATCCAACACGCGATGCTCCAAACGCGTCTCCTCCTTGATTTCCTCCTTCTCCCCGCTCGACTCCGACACCGCGAACGGCAACGATTTCCCCACAGAGTTCAAAATCTTCAACTCCGTGACCACGAGCTCGACCGTCCCCGTCTTTGTCTTTTTATTCACGCTCTTCCTCGCTCGAACCGTCCCTCGCGCGCGCACCACGCACTCCTGTCTCAAGTTCCCGAACGTCTCCCGCACCTCCGCCGACGCGTCCTCGTCCGCGACGATCTGCGCGATTCCACTGTGATCGCGCACGTCCGCGAACGCGATCCCGCCCATATCGCGCGATTTATCGATCCATCCGCACAGCGTCGCCTCCGCGCCGACGTCCCCGTCCCGCAGCGTCCCCGCCAGCCGGTCCCGGCTCGGCCACTCCAGCGCCTCGCTCGACGACGACGACGCGCGCGCGCGCGTCGAGTCCACCCTCGCCATCCCTCGCGCGCGCTCGCGCGCGCATCGCGCGCCGTGCGCCGTCGTGAACGCGCGCGCGACGCGCGTCCGCGTCCCCACCGCGCTCGCCGTCTCCGCGCCCGCGCGCGCCGCCCTGGCCGTCTTCGCGCGCGCGCTCGACGCGAATCGCGCGCGCATGAGCTCGCGCTCGAGTCGGAAGCGCGCGAGCGACATCGCGCGCGACGACGCGACGCGGCGGACGACGACGCGCGTCGACGTTTGAGGTTTTGGCGTCGTCGACGACGACGCGCGCGCAGAACGCGACGCCGCGCCCGCGCGCGCGCGCATCGCGTCGCGCGATGCTCCGCGCCTTCGCGCGCCCTCCCGGCGCGATCGCGGCGTCGGCGACGCGCGACGCGACGCGCGAAGACGGCGCGAAGTTTGCGAATCAAAAAGCGCGCGCGACGGTTGGACGAAAACCGCGCGCGCCTCGCGCGCGCGCGCGCGACGACGACGACCGAGCGGTCGCGCGCGATTGGGCCGACGTCGACGCGCGCGGTTTCGGTCGCGGATCGAGCGCGCTCGATCGCGCGCGGTACGTGGTGAGGGACGCGAAGGCTCGACTCGCGCTGCCGTCGAGCGACGGCGGCGTCGTCGGCGAGCGGCCGTTCAGCGACGTCGTCTACGGATGCGCGTTCTGCGCGGCGACGACGTACGCGTTGGGCGCTGTGGATTGTTGGATGCGCGCGAACGCGATGGCGCGCGCGCCGTTCATGATCGGGGCGTGGGCGAGCCTGTCGGTGCTGGCGTTCGGCGTCGTCGACGCGCCGCCGCTGCGATGGTGGAATTTAATCGTCGCCACGACGTGCTCGGCGCTCATCGGCGTTCTGTCGGTGCGCGCGTTCGGGGCGAATCACGTCGCGCGCGCGGTCGCGCTCGGCGCGTCGCTCGCGGTGATGATGCGTCTGGGCGCGATTCATCCGCCCGCGGGCGCGGTGGCGTTCGCGGCGGTGGAATCGCCCGCGTTCGCGGATTTGGGATGGTGGTTCGCCGTCTATCCCGCGCTCATCGGCGCCGTGTTCATCGCGTGCGCGGGCAAGGCGTGCGAGTGGGTCAAGTTGAATCGCGCGTTCGAGTTCGCGGACGTCGCGCGTGTATTTTCGAGTGCATTTTCGTCGTCCTAGCGTCGTCGCGTCGTAGCGTTGGTTTGAAACTGTTTTGACGATGCGCGCGTTCGTTCGCCTCATTCGCGCGCGCTCGGACGCATGAAGCGTAAAACGAGCGTAAAACGCGAAGACGACGACGACGCGCGATCCGACGACGCGCGCGGCGCGCGGGGGGGGGCGAGCGCGTACGAAACGGACGACGCGCTGACGCAGTATTTGGAATTTCACTACGCGCGAAGTGACAGTTACGACGGAGACATTCAACACGGTCGACCACCGCGTTTCGCGGGAACGCTGCCGGCAAGCGGTTTTGTAGAAAAGGAAGGGTGTGAAGGGTGTCATGAGTTTGTGCCGTTTCCCGTGCGCTGTACGTGGTTCTTGATGAACGCGCTGAGAGCGAGCCCCAAGTTCCTGTCCCGCTCGGACGAAGGCGAGAAAATGCGAGCGCTCGACGTCGGTTGCGCCGTGGGCGGCGCGACGATCGAATTGGCGAGAAAACGATGTATACATCGGGAATGTTACGAGACCTTCTTCGGATATGACGAACGGACGTGTTGCGGTTACCATTTGTTATCAAAGGTGTTTTGGAGCTATCGGGGCGAGAGAATAGCAGGCTGGCCCGATGTTTGGGGATACCTACCGCGTCATGGGAAACTAGACGAATTCGAATATCATCACGAACTAGCGGAGCGCGTAAAGCACGCAGAGTTTGTTTTCGATGAAGTCGTTGGATTTGATAGTAGCGCACCCTTCATCGAAGCGGCAAAGCAGATGCGCGATGAAAAAGAGAGGCGTGTAGATGTTCCAATGGAAGGCGGTAAACGGGAAAGTATGGAATTGAGTTGGTTTGAAGACGCTCCATTCATCGATTGGTTCAAGAGCTGGGCGACCGAGAAACACTTGGTGGATTTCAAACCAATGACAAAGTGTACGTTTGAAGTCGGCGACGCGTGCTCGCTCGAGTACTGGAAAACTCTGGGGAAATTTGACGCCGTGTTGGTGGCCAACTTACTGTGTCGACTGCCTCGGCCGCGAGCGTGCCTGGATGGACTGGCGACGGTGTGCAATCCCGGCGCCGTCGTCGTGTTTTGCACGCCGTGGTCCTGGTTGGACGAGTACACGCCAGATAAACGCGAGCGCTTAGACAGTGCAGAGTTAGTATCGGAAATGAAGACGCGGGGTTTCGAAGAGGGCGAGCGGGACTATGATTACGAAATCCCGTGTTTCATTCGGGAGCATTACCGAAAAGTACAGTACATCATATCACAAGTGCGCGTGTTCATCAAACAGTAGCAGCGAAGCGATTTCAATAGAGCACCACTTGCGCGCGAGTGTCGCGAACCCATCGTCCGAGTCGCTCGTCGAGCGTGAAGAATCGAGGCTCAAACGTTTCGCCGCGCGCCTCTCGCTCGCGTCGCTTTTCTCTTTCGGATTCCTCGACACGCTTCTTCGCGTTTTTCGCGTCGTCCCATCGATTCTCCTCCATCGCTTTAAACGTCTCTTTCCACACGACTTCGGTGTCTCGTTCGTCGTCGAGGTGCGTGTGTCGAACGATTTGCCCTCGGAACCTTTTCGCGTCTTCCAAATCGTAACGAGCGACGGCTTCGCCACTCGAAATTTTCTTCGCGACGACGCTGCCGTCGTATCGCCCATCGATCTCGCAGACGGCGGCACCGCTCCAGGTACTGTATACGACACCGCGAACACCACGCTTCGCGGCGTACGTAAATTCGCCTCGTAAACCCGTCTTTTCGCATCGAATCGACCACTTTCGCTTGCGCGTCATTCGCGAATGCCACCTCGGGACGAATCGCCACTCAAACGACGGTAAATCGCTCACGTACGTCTCGTCGCGATCGATCAGCGTAATTCTCGCCTCGCCTTCGAGCTCGACTTCGATGTGCGCGCCGACGAGGTGCGGTTTCGGTCGCAACTCACCCTCCACGCGGACGTTCGATCCGCGAGTGCAATGCGCCGAAATCGGCGGATGATGCGACACTTGTTCCCAAACGCTCTCGAATCGCTCGTTCGGGAAAACCACCGAATGAATCGCCGTTTCCCCCAGCACTGGATTGAGCGGCTTTTTCAGCGACGCCGGCGGCTCGATCTCCGCGATCATCGCCAGAGCGACGCCCGCGAAGCGCGTCACCGCGTCGTCTCGCTCGGCGTCGACGCGTCTCAACATCTCAAAAAATCGCACCGTGCGCGACGGCGCGTCGCTCGACACCGAGCTCGCGCTGTCCGTCACCGTTCGCAGCAGAGATATTCTCGCGCACCATCGAATCGGGGTCCCGAGAAACGACGTCAAGTCCACCCTGCCACCGCGCGCGGCGACGCTCGCCATCGCCGTCACCGCCTTCGCGTACGCCCTCGCCTTGGCCGCGAACGACCCTCCTCGAGATTCCGCCTCCATCTCCGACGACGCCCGCGCGAGCGCGCGGTGAAACGCATCGTCCGCTTGCGTCTTCGGCTGCGTCGTCGCCAGCGTCGTCGCCGTCGCCGTCGCCGTCGCGTTCGCGTCCGTCTCCAGCCTTCGTTCCTCGACCTCGGACGATTTCACCAACGTCGGCGCCCACCACGGCGCGCGTCGCTCGAACGACGACGGTGCGTCGTAAAAGATTTCTTTTTCGCTCTCCCGCGGCTCTGCGTCGTCTCGCGGCGCGCGGACGCACGCGAAACACGCCATCGCGCCGCGGCGACATGTGACGATTCCTGTTCTCGCGGCGAATCGTCACACGAAGCGTTTCACCGCGCGCGCGGCGTCTCGCGGCGCGCGTCTCGCGTCTCGCGGCGCGCGCGACGCCGCCGCGGCGATCGCGGTCGCGCTCGATCGCCGCGCGGACGCCGCGGCGACGCCGCGCGACGCCACACGTCGACGCGTTCGACCGAATTCACGCGTCGCGCGTCGCGCGCGCCCTCGACCGCCGCGCCCGACCCGCGCGACCGTCGCGCGCGTCGCCCGGCGACCGCCGACCGCGCCGCGCGCGCGACCGCGCCGGCGCGACGCCGCGCGCGCGAAAGATCGCCCGCGAGACGCGATGTCCGCGACGCGAGAATCGACGGACGCCGAGCGCGCGCAGACGAACGACGATGGATTCGAGTCCTCGGACGACGAGCAATACGTCGTGAAGCCCATCGACGTGTCGACGATGTCGATCAGCGAGCGACGCGCGCAGCGGTTCAAGGATTGCTTTTGGGATCTCGAGGCGAAGCTCGCGCGGTGGTTCGGCTTGGAGGACTCGCGATACGAATTCGAGCTGAGCGTGCGAGAAGAGGAAGACGAGCGCGCGGCGGCGGAGGCGGCGAGGGAGGAGGCGAAGAAAGACGCGGCGGCGCGCGCGGCGGAGGACGGGACGACGGCGTGAGAGGCGCGGCGCGCGCGCGAACCGTCGTCGACGGTTCGATTTCGGCGTCGACTCGGGCGAGCGAACGCGGCGCGAGAGGATTCGATGGCGACGTCGGCGTCGCGACGTCGGCGTCGGTGTTTATCAGTCATCGCGCGTGTATTACCATGGTGTTGCGATTCAACGATTCGTCGCGCGCGATCGCTCGTCGTCGATTCGTTCGCTCTCGTCGCGCGCCGCTCGCCGAACACCCTTCGGCGCCGCGTCGCGTCGCCGTAGACTGCGACGCGCGCGACGCCATGCGACGTCGCGCGTCGACGCGCGCGCGCGCGATGCTCTTCGCGCTCTTCGCTCTGACGTGCGCGACGCTCCCGCGCGCGTCCGACGCGCGAGAAGCGTGCGCGACGAACGTCACCGCGTTCAAGCGACTCGCCGATCTTCGCGCGTTTCGGAATCCCGCGCTCCGAGGCGCGTTCTGCGTCACGCGGCTGCGCGCGGACGGCGTCGCGGGATGCTCGAACGATGCCATCACGTCGGCGCCGCTGCTAAGGCTTCGACCCGACGGGAACGAGACGATCGAGCTGGACGGCGAGAGGGTGTTGGTGGCGACGCCGGCGGCGTGGCAAAATTTAATGCGGCAGGCGTTCGTCGCGAACGACGCGCGAAGCGAGGCGTTGCGAGGGCGGATTAAAGCGGTACTCGTGGAAGCGATCGCGCCCGAAAGCGAGGAGGAGCGAGAGTGGGCGCGAGGGTACGCGCCGGGACCGGCGCACGAAACCAACGTCACGGGAGGCTTCGTGGGCGGCGTCGACGCGATGGGGATGGATCTCAGAGGAGTGCCGATGATGTTGTTAGATCGCGAGAGCACGTTGTTGGCGAGGAAGCGATCGCTGGATAACGTGATCGCGGCCGATGCTGGGAGGGAGAAGGATATGTGGCAGGTGCGAACGGATGAACGCATGAATGGATTGGGAAAGCAACCGACGCTTGCTCCTCCGACGTCGTTGACGTGCCTGAAGTCGGGATCGTGTTTGCCGATCGGTGGGTACAGCGTGGTCGCCACCGCGCCGCCGATGTGGGGGCGCACCGACGGGCCGCACGCGGGCAAGAGCGTGATTTTAGTCATCGCGCGATTGGACGCGAACGGGTTGTTTAGAGACGCGACGCCCGCGGTGAACGCGCGGATGACTGGCCTCGTCGCGTTAATGGCGGCCGCCAAGTCGACGCAAAAGATGTTCAAGGAGATGGACGCGGAAGACGTCGCCCATCCCGTGGCGTTTCTGGCGCTCAGTGGTGAAGATTTCGGTAAGCTCGGCTCTGAGCGAATCGCGCGCGAGATGCTCGCCTCCACCGAAACGTCGCAGCTTCCCGGTTTGGCTGGGAAGAAAATTCGCGCCATCATAGAACTTGGTCCGCTCGGTTTCTCTGAATCCTTCGTGGGCGAACGCGTGCCGACGATTTACGTCCACGGCGCGCACGAGGGGAAAATGTTGGAGCGGATTGAGAAAATCGCGAACACGTTTGAGTTTGAAGAGACGGCGGCGTTGGGTGTACCCCGGATTCTTGAGACCGCGGCGCCGACATTCGAAGCGCTCCTCGCGAATGAGTACGAAACGGCGTATTTATCCGAGGATCCCGACGCTCCAATCGACGAGCTCAGTGGAACGACGTTGGACGCCGGTAGTTTTCGCGCCATCGACGCCGAGCGCATGGAAACTGTCGTGCACGTCATCGCGCGTCTCGTGCGCGCCCTCGCGACGAACGACAAAGTCGACGCCCCGCGCTTGGATGTCGAGGGAGGTAAGCTCGCGGTGAAAGAGCTCGCAAAGTGTCTCACGAATGAAAACTACGGTTTGGAGAGATGCGAACTCGGCAAGAAGTTTTTGTACGGCGAAGAAGCGAGCGCGCCCGGACTCGGGGAATCTTTCGTCGACCCAGTCGCCTTGCCGTCTCGTTACCCCGATGCACTGCAAGGACTCTCTCGCGATATGCAGTCGCACGAAGACAAGAACGCCCTGGCAAGATTCGTGTGGAATTATCTCGCCGACGCCACGTCGAACACGGTTTCGCCCAAGATGTGCGAAGGAGACGGTTCTTGCGCCGAAAACACCGTATGCGTCGGCCGCACGCCGATGAGCGTCGGTGAGTGTCATGCTGCGACGTCGAAGTATATGTTAGCGCTTTCGACGCGATTAGCTTTTGATCGTTCGACGGGTCTTTGGATCGTGAACGAGCCCAAAGACCCGTTCGAGCGCGCGGCGCCGCTGTGGACGGAGAGCGACTGGTCGCCGGCGATCGGTGCCACGCTCGTCGCCCCGGTGAAGTACAACTTCTTCACGAGCGTGGATGCTTTTCTTCTGTACGGTGTCATCTGCCTGATGCTCGTCGTGGCTGCGCAGTTTTGCTTCGATCGCGACAAGAAACGCGGCGGCGCTCGCGAGCGCGAAGCGCTTTTGCGAGGCGCTCAACCGTGACGCGCGGCGCGAACAGAAAACGCGTGTAATATTAGTAGTTGACAATTAAAACGACCACTGAAACGAAACATCCGCGACGTCATCGACGATGCCAACCTTTTCAAATCTCCCCGCGCTCTCCCACGCCTCGAGACCCCCTCGGACTTCGTCGTACGTCTTCGCGCCGTCCGGGTCGCGCTTGACCGCCTCGTACATCCGACGCAAATTCGCCCCACCGAGCGCCGCGCCCTCGCTCCAACCGAAGTACTTTGGCAACAAAAAATCACAAAAAATCAGCGTCGGAAACAGCGCGGCGTCCGCCGCGCTCTTCGTCTCGCCCGCGACGTAATCGCCGTCCTCGCGTCCGCAAATCTCGTCCAGTATCCGCAACTGCCTCGCGATCTCCGCCAACTGCGTCGCGCGCGTCGCTCGGTCCATCGGCCCTCGATACATCGCCCCCTGTATCGGCACCAAGTACTGATCGTGCGTTCGCGTCGCCAGCGCCCCGTTCGTCCGTCCCTCGATCGTCTTCGGCGTCGCCAGTCTCCGCGCCCCCTCGCTCGCCGCGTCCATCAGGTACGCGTTGATCACCTCGCTCTCCGGCACGCGCAGCCCGTTCGCCGCGACGAGCGTCGGCATCTTGAGCTGCGGATTAATCTCCGCGTACGCCGCGGACTTGATCCCGCCGTCCGCGAACGCGTCGTTCGGATTCGTCAACACGAGGTCGTCGTACAGCCCGAGCCAGCGCGCGAGCAATCGACACCGCGCGCCGTTGTTCGACACCGGGACGTCGTACAGCGTGCCGAGCGCGCGCGGGCGAAGCGTTGCCGCGCGCTGCGGCGTCGCGCGGCGCGCGCGCGCGCGCGCGGGCGCGGGCGCGGCGCGAGGCAACGTCGACATGACGAAGACGCGTCGCACACTGACGCGCGGCGCGCGCGCGCGACGCGTCGAAGGGCCGATCGGACGGCGCGCGCGGCGCCGACGCGTTCGTGGACGCGAACGCGCGAGAAACGGGACGCGCGAGGGCGCGAGGGCGACGCGAGACGGTCGGGACATCGCCGCCGCCGCCGCGAGCCGAAAGCGCGATGAGCGACGAGAAACGCGCGAAGAAGGAAAAGAAGGCGAAGAAGGCGAAGAAGGAGAAGAAAGAAAAACGATCGTCGCGCGACGGCGCGGTCGAGGGCGGCGAGGCGAAGCGGGCGAAGAGGGAAGCGAGGACGGAGGGGGAGACGGCGGACGCGGACGCGAACGCGAAGCGCGCGAGGTTCGCGTCGTTCGCGGAGACGCCGTTCGACGAGGCGATCGTCGCGCGGTTGTCGAGCGCGTTTCCGTCGCCGAGTCCGATTCAGGCGGCGGCGTGGCCGGCGGCGTGCGCGGGGAAGGATGTCGTCGCCGTCGCGAAGACGGGGAGCGGGAAGACGTTGGCGTTTCTGTTGCCGATGTTTCACGGTATGAAGCGACACGGTGGCGTGGAGGGACTCGTCGTCGCCCCGACGCGGGAATTGGCGATACAGATTCAAGCCGAAGCGGAGAAGTTCGGCGCGGCGCATGGGTTTCAAAGCGTCGTGGTGTACGGCGGCGCGAGCGCGTACGAGCAAAAGAACGCGTTGCGAACGAAAAAGCCGTGCCTCGTCATCGGCACGCCGGGGCGATTGACGGACTTGATGAGTCAAGAGGGGGTGCTTTCGCTCGCCGAGCTTTCGGTGATCGTGCTGGATGAGGCGGATAGGATGTTAGATATGGGGTTTGAGCCGCAGATTAAGCAAATCTTCGGCGCGACGCCGACGAAGCGGCAGACGCTCTTGTTTTCGGCGACGTGGCCGAAATCCGTGCGTAAGCTCGCGGCGGGGTATTTAAATCAAGATAAATCGTGCGTCGAAGAGATTTTCATCGGCGAAGGCGCGTCGGACGGCGAACTGGCGGCGAACAAGGCTATCACGCAACGCTTCATCGAGGCGAGAGACCACGAAAAAGACGAGCACTTGTACAATCTCATTTGCGAGTTTCCAGACGAGTCTCGCGTCGTCGTGTTCGCGAATACCAAGCGTCGCGTCGAAAATCTGGCGAAAACGTTCGCCGCGGAAGGTTTCGGCACCGTCTCCGTGCACGGCGATAAATCTCAAGCCGACCGCGAGGCGTCTCTGCGCAAATTCGTCGAAAACAAGGCGCCGCTCATGATGGCCACCGACGTCGCCGCGCGCGGTTTAGACATCAAGGGCGTCACCCACGTCATCAATTACGACATGGCGCGCGACGTTGAGAGTTACGTCCACAGAATCGGTCGAACCGGCCGCGCCGGCGAACTCGGCGCCGCCGTCACGTTTTGGAACGTCGATTACGACAAGCCCTGCACCCCGGCGCTGTGCAAAATCGCTCGAGACGCCGGTCAGGCTGTCCCAGATTGGCTCGCCAAGTACGAAAAAATCAAAGAGTCTAAGCAATGGCGCGTCAAGGACGCTCATTTGTGATGCACGCGCACACGCTCGTGACGCGTCCTCTGATGTCGTCGTCGTCCGCGTTGTAATAGAATTCAAATTTTTTTTTCAAAATTTTCAGCTGTCAGCCACCGATGCTTCGCTCGCGCCGCACACTCCCTCGCGCGTCGCGCCGCATCGCGCGCACCGCGCGGCGCGCGCTCGTCCGCCATGCCCGCGGCGACGCACGACCGCGCTTTGGCGTCCATGGTGAACGAACGCTTCAAACTCCACGGTTTGTCCCTGATGGGTGACGCCATGCGCGCCGTCTTAAAACACGTCGCGCACGTCGCGCCCGCGACGAGCGAGCGCGAAGCGGTGGACCAGGTGTTGAAAACGCTATCGCGCACGGAACTGTCCAGCGGTGTGCTGCAAAAAGCGACGATTGAATCGGCGATCGAGAGAGGATTGGCGGAAGGGACGATCGAGGCGGTCGAGCGCGGCGCGCGAGAGATGGACGTCGACGGCGGCGAAGACGACGAGGGCGAAGCGATGACGGAGACGGCGGCGGCGATGGTGCACAGCGATGGTTTGACGATATGTGACGCGTTTAAGACGAAAAGATACGCGTATGATTCGCAGCGACGGATGTTTGATGAGGCGAGCAAGACGGCGAAGATTGAGAGCGCCGCCGAGTCGAAAATCGACTTGTATAGGGATCGGTTCTTGTTGTTGCAGCAGCGCTTGTCGCGGTCAAGGCAGTTCGCGAAGCCGACGTTGCAGACGTCCTCGACCGAGGGCATCGCGGAGTTGACGTCGATTCAGTCGTTGTTAGGGGTGAGCAAGGAGACGAAGTTTATCATGGGATGTTTGAGTCAATTGGAGGACGAACGGTTTTACATGGAGGATTTGACGGGGACGGTGCGAGTTGATTTGACGGCGTGCGAGCGCAGCGCGGGGTTGTTCACGGAGAATTGCATCGTGATCGCGCAGGGTGAGGTGCGACCGGACGGGGTGTTTGAGGTCATGGCGTTGACGTTTCCCCCGGCGGAGACGCGAGCGGCGACGAGAAACGCGACGAACGCTTTGGATTTCTTCGGCGCGGGGCACATCTTGCGACCGAACGAGCTGGAGGAGCTCGAAGAGAAGGAACTTGAACGCGTCGGTGAGAGGTTTATCGTGTTGTCGGACGTTTGGCTCGACCAACCACGCACTTTTGATAGATTGGCAAAAATGTTTGACGCGTTTGACTCGCAAGAGGAAGACGTGCCGGGATTGATTGTCTTCATGGGAGATTTCACATCGAAACCGTTCGGCCCGACGCACTACGACTTTCGCGCGTATACCGAAGGCTTTGACAAACTCGCGGAGTTGCTGGAGGAATATCCGCGCTTGCGACAGGAAAGTCGGTTCGTCTTCATCCCTGGTCCGGGCGATCCCGGTTTGAACGCCGCGCTTCCGCGCCCGGGATTGCAATCATCCGTCATCGGTTCTCTGCTGGAGAAGGTTCCGCGCGCGCAATTCGCGAGTAACCCGGCAAAAATTAGATACTTTTCGCAAGATCTCGTGTTCTTTCGCGACGACTTGCAGGCGAAGATGCGCAGAAACTGTTTGATGCCGCCCGACGACGATAAACTGCCGGAAATCGCGCCCGGCGACGAGTGGGCGAACCGCCCGGTGTTCAAGCATCTCGCGGCTACCATGGTGCAGCAGGCGCACTTATGCCCGTTACCGATCACACAAAGCCCGATTTATTGGGAATACGACCACTCGTTGTGGTTGTATCCGGCGCCAAACTGTATTTTCTTAGGCGATCGAACCGAGCAACAATCGCTGGCCAACTTTGAGGAGACTTCGCTCGCGAATCCCGGATGCTTTTCCGACGACGGGTCGTTCTTGCTGTACATCCCCGCCACGGGTGAGTGTTCGTTCTCAGCCGTGCCGTGAGAGACTAGTCGTTGTTTGTAATTCTCAAGGAGTGCTAATAACTAAAAGCTGTCTACAGTATCACCTAATTCCGCGACGCGGTTCGCTTATACCCGGACCAGCGCTTTGACTTTTTCTCGTGCCATCCGTCAAAGCCTCGTCGTGGCTCGAACATTTTTGGGTGCTCGAATAACTCTGTCTTTGCGGCGTCGTATTTTTCGTCGGCTTCGCGCTTCGCGCGCGCGTACGCCTCAAGCGTAAACGTCGGCGAATCCCCGACGTCTTCGCCGAGCAGACTTAAATACAACTCGTACAGCGCCGCCTTGGACGTCGAAGGCGCGCTCGCGTCTTCGTGAAGAAACGTCCCCGTTTTCCCGTTCAACGCCTCCGCCGCGTCGTCGCCGTCGCACCATATCATCGCGAACGGGTTTTCAAACACTGCCCCCTCTTCCACGTCCATCGGTACGTCGTCGAACACCACGGCGGTTTCCATCAACGCGGGATGCGTCGTCGCGAAGCCGCCGCACGACGAGCGAAACCCATCCACGCGACAACACATCGCTCGACACAAGTGCGGCTCGGAAAACTTTCGTCCGATAGTAATCGTCTCCACGTACAAAGGTTCGCGCATGAACCGTCGCAGCAGCGCGCCTTGATACCCGACCACGTTCCACACGCACAACTTGTCGCTACACGTCAACGCCTCGTCGCCGTCTCCGCGCGCCGGCGCCGTCCCCGCCGCGAGCTCCCCGCGCGTCACCATATCGCGCAAGACCTCAGGGACGTCTTCGTCTTTGCTCGCCTTGATGACTTTGACGCACAGCGCCACCTGCCCCGCATCCGTCGCCGATCGACTCAACGTCTCGTGCGGTTCGCTCGGCGCGTTCGCCGTCCCGAGCTCGTCCCGTCGTTTCGTCGACCGTCCTTTCGCCCACCGCCGCACGCACGCGTTTCCGCACGGCGCCGAACTGACGTATAAATGTAAGCTCAGGCCATCCTTAACCTTGACGTCGCCTTCGCGCGTCCGCACGACGACATCGCCGTCGTTCGCGTCGCCGCCGCGAAGCGCCGCGCGCGCGTCCCGCAGCAAAAACTTCTTCAACCCTCGCCGCGCCAGCACCTCCGCGTGGCAGTCCACGAGCGCGCGTCCGGTGGTGCACGCGTACCGTCCCAGTGTTTTCGTGCCGACGCCGAGCGACAGGACGCGCAGGGAATCGCGCGCGTCGTCGCGTAAGATGAAGGCGGCGAGCACGGTGCGCACGGGAAACTCAGCGACGTCGACGCCGCACGACGCGCGCTGCGCGGCGTAGGCATCGATGGCGCATCGCGCGATGCGGTCCGCGAGCGCGCACGTCCCCGCGCGAGGCTTTTCGGCCAGGCGCGTGCGTTTGGGCGGCGGGGCCATTGTGGCGCGCGACGGTTGGCGCTCGGCGACGAAGGCGCGCGGCGAGACGAGCGTGATTATTAAATCGTCGGTTAACCTTGCTTGCCGAGCTCGAGCTTGCGGCGCACGAGGGCGAGTGAGTTGAACAAAACGCCGTCGGCGATGCCCATGACGGAGTACACGCCGCCGATGATGGCCATGAGACTGGTGATGAATGAGTAAAACGCCATCTTTTCCTCGGAGACGACGATTTGCATCGGGCTCGGTTGGTAATGAAACTTTGCCTTTGGAAGCGGTTCGTGCACGGCGTGAGAGTGCTGGGTGTACTCGTACACGCTGAACGGAAGGGTGTATCGCCCGCGCGGAGTGATGGTCGTGAGGACGGTTTGTAAATAGTGCTCGTGAGAGACGTGCGCGGCGTTGGAGACGAAGCGCTCGCTCGCGAGTCTGTCGTGCCAGTCGCCCGCTTTTTCTCCGGCGTGAAACTTTTCCAGGTAACGTCTACGTTCGTCGCTGAGTTGATGTCCAAAGTAAAAGTGGTTGACGACGTGCGTCATGTTCATCGTTTCACCGTGGAACGAGTGATCCGGAGAGGACGCGCTGATCCACAAGTGCCCGGGAACTTTCTTCACGAGCACGAAACCGGTGATGGCGCACCCCGGGCCGATGATGCGCTTTTGCATATCGACGCTCGCCGGAAGCCGAAGCTTCATGTTTTCCTCCTGCGCCGCCTCTATGCTCGACTCACCCACCGGCTCCGGCGGTGGCACGAGCGTGTCCACAAACTGCGTCAGCCCATCCACCGTGCGCGGACCCTTGTAAAACGCGTGCTCGCGCTTGCCCTCGTGCATCAAAATGTCGGTGCCGTGAGTGAAAATGCGAATCGTGGGGTATCCCGTCACGACTTGCGCCATGCAAAACTTTTCGTGCACCACGCAATCAATCTTCGTGAACAGCACGCGCGACTTCGTCCCGGGCGGGTACTTTTCGTGCACCGCGAGCCCCGCGGCTTCGTACACGGGCTCGAGCCTCTGACACCACGGACACCACGGCGCGTAGAAATTCACCAACACCACCGCGTGCGTCGGATCCTTCACCATCGCTTGCAGTTCGTCCAGATCCGCGATCTCGTACACCACGTGCGCGTGCCCATCCGCGGGCCTATTCGACTCCTGCAGCACCTTGAGCGCCTCCTTGTGCCGCGCCACCCTCTCCTCGGCGCGCGTCGTCTCCTCGTCGCTCGCCTTGAGCACCTCGTCCACCGCTCGGTCCCACTGCAGCGGCCCGATCGCTCGCATGTCCGCGTCGATCGCCCGCTTAAACACCGTCTTCGTGAGATTGAACCGATTCAATCCCAGGGCGTCGCCGACGTCCACGCTCGCGAACTCGCACGACAGCGCGGGAAACGAAAGATTAAAGTTGATTCGCAGCAATTCCCCATCCACGCTCCGATCCACCACCACCTTGGTGTCGAACGAGCTCGACGAGTAACTCCGCAGTTCGCTGAGCAACAGAAACGTCATCAACACCGCGGCGAAGATGGATATCACGCTCCCGCTCACCGTGCCCTCCGTCATGTCGCGCGGGAGTTTGCGATAAAAGTCTACGCTTCGAAACGCGCGTCCGAGCCTCGTGGGGGCGTGCGCGCCGCCGAACGGGGCCCCGTGCGGGGCGCCGAAGGCGCCACCGCCGCGCACCGCCGTCGGGCGCTGCATCGGACGCGTCGCGAAGTGTCCGCGCGCCGCCGCGCGTCCGAATCTTCATCGTCCACGATCCTCGCGTCGACGGGACGGGTCGCGACTCAAGCGTAGGGGTACTCTGCATATATTACACAAAAAAACGCCGTGTGTGGTAAAAAACGACCCCGCGCGCGTCAACGCGACGGTTCGCGTCCGGCGCGCGTCCGCCATTCTCCGGCGCGCCATCGCAGCGACCTCATCTCGCTCGACGCCCGCTCGATCGACCGCATCGCGCCGACCGCATCGCGCGACTTCCAGCGTTCCAACGACTTTGAATTCTTCGCCGAGACGACATGCGCGAGGTGATCTCCATTCACATCGGTCAAGCCGGGGTGCAAACCGGGAACTCGTGCTGGGAGTTGTACTGCCTCGAACACGGGATCCAGCCGGAGTGCGTCGAGCGAGAGGCGACGCGACGCGACGCGATGGACGCGATGGATGTCGGGATCCGCGGGCGCGACGCTCGCGGGTTCGGGCGGGTGGTTCAGGGATAGCGCGACGCGCGCGCGACGCCGAAAATAGCGCCGCTTTCGTTGACCGAGCCGAGCGACTGACTGATTGACCGATTTCGATCGCCAGTGGGCAAATGCCGAGCGACAAGACGATCGGGGCGTCTGATGACGCGTTCAACACGTTCTTCTCCGAGACCGGCGCCGGGAAGCACGTGCCGCGATGCATCTTTCTCGATCTCGAGCCGACGGTGATCGACGAGGTGCGCACGGGGGCGTACCGTCAGCTGTTCCACCCCGAGCAGTTGATCTCGGGCAAGGAAGACGCCGCGAATAACTTTGCGCGCGGTCACTACACGATCGGCAAGGAAATCGTGGACTTGGCCCTCGATCGCATTCGTAAGTTGGCGGACAACTGCACGGGTTTGCAAGGCTTTTTGGTCTTCAACGCCGTCGGCGGCGGCACGGGTTCGGGTCTCGGCTCGTTGCTCCTCGAGCGCTTGTCCGTGGATTACGGCAAAAAGTCCAAGCTCGGGTTCACCATCTACCCCTCGCCGCAAGTCTCCACCGCGGTGGTGGAGCCGTACAACTCTGTGCTGTCCACGCACGCGCTGCTCGAGCACACCGACGTCGCGGTGATGTTGGACAACGAAGCCGTGTACGACATCTGCCGCAGGTCTTTGGACATCGAGCGCCCGACGTACACCAACTTGAACCGCTTGATCGCGCAGGTCATCTCTTCGCTCACCGCGTCTCTGCGATTCGACGGCGCGTTGAACGTCGACGTCACGGAATTCCAAACCAACTTGGTGCCGTACCCGCGCATTCACTTCATGTTGTCGAGCTACGCCCCGGTGATCTCCGCCGAGAAGGCGTACCACGAGCAGTTGTCCGTCGCGGAGGTGACGAACAGCGCGTTCGAACCGGCGAGCATGATGGCCAAGTGCGACCCGCGTCACGGCAAGTACATGGCGTGCTGCTTGATGTACCGCGGCGACGTCGTGCCCAAGGACGTCAACGCCGCCGTGGCGAGCATCAAGACCAGGCGCACGATTCAATTCGTCGATTGGTGCCCGACCGGGTTCAAGTGCGGGATCAACTACCAACCGCCGACCGTCGTGCCGGGTGGCGATCTCGCCAAGGTGCAACGCGCCGTGTGCATGATTTCCAACTCGACGGCCATCGCCGAAGTGTTTTCGCGACTCGACCACAAGTTTGACTTGATGTACGCGAAGCGCGCGTTCGTGCATTGGTACGTCGGCGAGGGCATGGAGGAGGGCGAGTTCTCAGAGGCACGGGAAGATCTCGCGGCGCTTGAAAAAGATTATGAAGAAGTTGGATCATCATCGCAATCTGGTGTTTCAGATTTTGTCGAAGAGACGGAGTACTGAGCCCGCGGCGCCGTCGCACTGTCGCGCATGCACCGCTCGAGGCACTGACTCGCGGTGACGCGCCACCACTTTACGATGACTGCACGAACTTGTCATCACAATATGAACGTTTACTTTTCCCGCCCGATACGTCCGACCGTCGCGCCGTCGCGTCGCCGGGGGCTCGGCGGGCGGCGCGCGAGCGGGTGATTGAACATCGTCGAGACGTATCGCGCCGCTCGCCCGCAACCCGTGTTACAGCATGATACGAAACACCGTCGGTTACGAAAAAGAAACGAGCACGACGGGCATGTACGCGATCCGCGCGCGTCGTTTTACGGTCCGGACACTATCATACGATCCTTTACACACACTATCATACATTACAAGTGTTTTCGTCGCCCGCGGCGCGTTTTGTTCCCCGCGCGCCCGCGACGTGGACGCCGCCGCTCTGCTACAACTTTTCGCACACGCGCAGCTTCGCGCTCCGACTTCGCACGTTGACGTCGATCTCGGCGCTCGTCGGCACTTTGGGCTTACGCGTGATCAATTTCACGATTTTCGGCGGCGCCTCGGGTTGAGGCATGTATCGATTCACCTCCTCGCTCGGCGGTTCCGCGCGTCCCGCGAAGTGGCGAAACCGCCTCTTCACGATGGAATCCTCCAAACTGTGAAACGATATGATGGCTAAACGTCCGCCCGGTCGCAGCGCCTCGATCGCGGCCGGAATGACGTCTTCGACGGCGCCCAACTCATCGTTCACCGCGATTCGTATGCCTTGAAACGTGCGCGTGGCGGGATGAATCGACCCCCACTTCCCCGGCACGTTGCCGATGGCGTCCACGAGCTCGCGCGTCGTCCTAATCTCCTTCTCCGCCCGTCTCTCGCATATCCGTCTCGCCAACAATCGCCAGTGTTTTTCCTCGCCGTATTCGCGCAAAATCCTACCGATCTCTTCCTCCGGCCACGCGTTGACGATTTCCTCCGCCGTCGTCGTCGCGCTCTCCCCCATGCGCATGTCCAGCGGTCCATCGTTCATGAACGAAAACCCACGCTCGGCGCGATCGAGGTGCATCGAGCTCACCCCGAGATCTAACACGACGCTGTCCACCCCGTCGACGTCGAGCGCTCTGAGCGCCTCGCGCATCCGTCTAAAATTCGCCTCCACCAGACTCAACCGCAGCGTCGTCGTCGCCTCGTCGCCTCGCGTCGCCGCCCTCGCCCGCTCCAGCCTCGGCCTCGCCAGCGCGTGCGCCGACGCGTCGACGTCGAACCCGACGAAGTGTTCCATCTCCTCGTGCGCCTCGATCATCGCTCGCGCGTGTCCACCCGCGCCCAGCGTCCCGTCCACGTGCGTTCGCGCGCGCACGTCCCTGAACGCCTCCAGCACCTCGTCCATCATCACGCTCGCGTGCGGCGCCCCCTCGTCGCGCGTCGTCGTCGCGCGTCGTCGCGCCGTCGGTTTCGCCGCGCCGAAGCGGCGGCGCGCGAAATCATCGCGTCGCGCGGCGCGCGCCGACGCGCGCGCGACGCGCGCGCCGCGCGGAAGCATCGAAATCGCGCGCGCGCGTCGTCCTCTCTCGACGCGTCCGCGACGCGTCGCCGCGATCGTCGCGTCGCGGTCGCGAGTGCGGCGTCGACGTCGACGGATGGCCGGCCGCCGCACTCCGCGTCGCCCGGCGACGCGCGACGATCGCGGCGACGCGTCGAACGAGCGATGCCGAGACCGCGTCGCGACGCGGCGCGCGCGATCCTGCGCGACGTCGACGCGAACGCGACGACGAGCGACGCGGCGAGGGACGATTCGAAAGCGCCGAGCGGCGACGCGATGAAGACCGAGGCGGTGACGCGCGACGACGACGACGCGCGCGCGAACGACGATGGATCGAACGATGGACTCACGGCGTTCGAACGCGCGCGAGAGGCGCACATCGCGCGGAATAAGGCGAGGATGGAGGCGTTGAACATCAACGCGCTGAGCGCGGGCGTCGGCGCGGCGTCTCGCGGGAGCGCGGCGTCGTCGCGAGGGATCACGGGGAAGCGAAATCGGGATAAAGCGAGCGCGCCGAGCGTGCCGACGCGACGGTCGAGCCGGGCGAGGAAGATCGCGCCGGAGTTGGCGAGCGGGGTGGATCGAGAGCGGCGCGACGGGACGGTGGTGCTCGCGAACGGGGCGACGTATCATCCGAGCGGCGAACTCACGGCGGCGCCGACGAGGACGCGACCGAGCGGTGAGGTGGCGATGCGGAGTGAAAACGGGAGCGAGAAGACGGACGCGGCGTTCATCGAGGAGTTGAAGACGAAGATGGGGGCGCACGTCGGCGAGACGAAGGAGGCGAAGGAGGCGACGGCGAGCGTGCGAGAGATGATCAAGAATAAGCTCACGCTGCGCGACGTGGACGTCGCGAAGTGCGTGCCCAAGGGTGTGACGCACTTGGACTTTTCCCCCGACGAGTCCATGCTTCTCGTGGCGTCGGGAGATAAGGAGGGACACATCGGTTTGTGGCGCGTCGATAAGACGACGTCGGAGGAGGAGGACGAGGACGACGGGGTGTTGTACTATAAAGCCCACGGGTCGTACATCTCGCACTGCAAATGGGGCCGCGGCGCCTTGCGAGGGAAGCTCTTCACGTGCGCGTACGACGGCGCGGTTCGCGTCCTCGATCCGCAAACCGGTTCGTTTCAGGAAACCGTCTACTCCGAGGAGGACGAATTCTCGGCGTGCGACCAATTCGCCGACGGCAACACCGCATTGGTGTGCGATAACGTCGGTAACTTGCATCAACTGGATCTGCGCGTGGGTAAATTCACGTCCCCGAGCCTGTCGATTCACGAGAAGAAGATCAACACCGTGCACATCGATCCCGGCAACGAGCACCGATTCGCCACTTCCACGAATCAGCTCGTCAGCGTCTGGGACGCGCGAAAGTTGAAAAAGAACGCCAAGTCCACGCACGATCTGGTCCATCGAAAATCGTCCCAAGCGGCGTATTGGTGTCCCGACGGCTCCGGCGCGCTCCTCACGACGTGTTACGACGACGCCCTCCGCGTCTGGCACCCCGACCGATCCGCCGCCGCGCCCACCGCCACCATCAAGCACAACAATCAAACCGGTCGTTGGGTCCTTCCCTTCCGCGCCGTCTGGTCCGCCGCCGGCGACGGCGTCTTGTGCGGTTCCATGACGCGTCAAGTCGAAATTTTCAACCCCGCCACCGGCGCGTCGCTCGCGCGTTACGCCTCTCCCGACCACATGACCGCCATCGCCAGTCGTCTGGCGTGTCATCGCTCGCTCAATTACGTCGCCGCCGGCACCGCGAGCGGTCGCGTGCACGTGTACCGCGCGTGAGCGACTCGACGCGCGCTTCGCGCCTTCATTTAATCCACCTTCGCACTGTTTGCCATAGAGGCCCCCGTCGCGCGCTTTTTTTCCATGCCAAACCTCCACGCCAAACCTCGCCGCGCCGCAGCGCGCGTCCCCGCACACGCGCGCGCGCGATGCGCACCGCGCCGACGATCGCGTCCGCGTCCGCCGCCGTCGCGCCGACGCGCGCGGCGCGACGCGCGAGCGCGCGACGGGACGCGAACGCGCGCGCGACGGCGCGACGGCGCGACGCGACGAGTCGCGCGCGACGCGACGCGACGACGCGCGCGATGCCGCGCGCGCAGGGCCCGATGCGAGGGCAACACCCGGTCGCGCCGCACGGCCCGCGATTTCACGAGTACGGCGGGTTCGACATCGATCCCGAGCTGCAGCACAGTCGAGTGTCGTACCTGCGCGAACGCGTCGAGGCGGTGACGAAGGAGTTCCCGAACGCGATCGGCATGGACGATTTCCTGTTCCGAACGGAGGTGATGCTGCGACGATTCGGGTTCACGACGGATAATTCCATCGCGCTGACGAGCCTGTGTCGGGACGAGATCACGTTTCCGCTGAAGAACGCCATCGACGACATTTTCGGATATTCGATGGATTTGGACGGGTTGGGAGGGATCATCTCCGCGGGGACCACGGGGTTGGGGGCGGGATTGAGTCACTCGCCCACCGATCACTTGACCGGGAAGGAGCGGTACGTGCTGTTCGCCATGCCGCACATCGCGATCGACGCGGAAGGGCGCGTGGGGAGCATCGTGCGCGCGGGGCGTCGGGGACAGTCGTGCGCGTGCGGGGCGCTCGTGAAGATGCAACCGATGTTCAAGCAGTACAAAGAGGGCACGCTGGAGATGGGTTTGGACGAGGGCGGACACGACCCGCTCGATCCGGAGTTCTCCATCCTCACCAGGCGCTTGATCACCGCGGTGAACAAGGATGAAATCCCTGACAAAGGCTTGCCCCTCTCCGACGTCACGCGTCTCGCCGACCGCGTCATCCGTCGCGATCTCGACAAGCTCATCGGCGAGACCGTGGACGTGACCAAATCTGATTACGCCGTCGTCACCGGGATCCAAATCCACAGCACCGCCGCGAACAACCGCACGTGGCATCCAGCCTTAGAATTTATCTCGCCGACGTCGATGTACGTCGTCAAGGACGGCGTTCGTCACGACATGGACGTCCTCGCCATCGATCCACCGACGCCGCGGCAGCTGTTCCACATCGCCGGCGGCGAAGAGATCGCGGAGCTTCCATCGCCGAGGCGCTCTTGGCCCGGGCTCTGACGCCGCGTTCGCCTTCGCGTCTCGCTCGTCCGCGTCGCGTCGTTTATCAATCCAATTCCTAACCGTAGCCTCTCCGCATCCGCACTCTCGCGCGCGCCATGCGCGCCGACGCCGACGCCGACGCCGACGCCGGCGCCGCGTCGCCGTCGTCGTCGACGCCGACCGGCGCGAGCGCGCTGCACGAGCGCCACATCGGATCGACGCGAACGCTCGCGGCGAAGCGCTACGCCGGCATCGTCCCCGGCGGCGTCGCCACGCGCATCGGACGCGAGCGCGAGAGCGCGCGAGACCGCGCGCTGAACTCTCGCGCCGAGGCGCTGCGAAAAGCGCTGCGAAATCGGACGGAGACGGCGACCGAGGGCGGGGACGCGCGCGCGACGGCGCGGTTGTACGAATACGCGAGCGTGCTGCAGGAACAAGCCGAACGATGCGAGAACCGAGGCGACGACGGCGCGCTGCGCGAGGAATTAACGCTCCGGGCGTGCGAAGCGTACGGTAGGGCGGCGGAGATGGACGGAGAGCGACACGGGGTGCTGTATAACTGGGGCATCGCGTTGGGCGACCGCGCGGAGCGAGCGACGACGCGAGGCGACGGAGACGCGGCGAGGAAACTGTGGGACGAGGCGATAGATAAGTACGAAAGAGCGTCGAGAACGACGGCGAGCGGGACGGTGTCGACGCAGCAGGCGACGCAAGGGTTGAATAATCTCGGTTTGGCGTATCAGAGTCGCGCGGCGTGCGTGGATTTCGAACGCGCGGCGAAGAGTTTGGAGGCGACGCAGAGGGCTCGAGAGGAGCGCGTGCGGTCGCTCAGCGCGGGTGTGCGCAAGTTTCGACGCGCGCTCAGACTCGATCCGAGTTTCGATCGCGCGGCGTATAATTTAGGCACCGCCGTGTACGCGCTGAGCGTCGAGTACGCGTCGATGGCGCGCTTGTACCCGCAAGACGCGTCGCTCGCACCGTTGTCCAAGGACTACGCCGTCGCCGCCGCCATTTACGTCGGCTTAGCGCTCGCCAACGAGCCGCACAACGACGTCTACGCCACCTCCCACGGCATCGTCAAGCACTTCGTCCCGTCGCCGCGCGTCTTCGACGAGCGCTTCCTCTTCGCCTCCGACGACGCCCCTCCCGACGACGTCCTCGACGTCCGTCTCGTCCTCGACGCCCACTCCCTCCGCGCGTATTCCGACGCCGATCCCTCCGTCCCCGTCCTGGACGTCCCCCTCGCCGCGATCGCGTCCTTCGAGCCCGTCGAGGACGCGTCGCTCGCGTCGGGCGTCGCCCGCGCCCTCCTCGGCGTCGTCGATCCCGACGTCCCCCAGCGCCTCTTCGCGTGTCCCAATCCCCGCGTTCGCGACAGGGTCATCGACGCCGTCGTTCTCGCGCGAGATTTAGCGCGCCGCCGACGCGAGGCCGACGTTCGCGCCGCCTTCGCGTCGTGAGCCTTCGCGCGCCTGTCGGCGAGATCTTTCAATCGGTCAATCGTATGGCGTTTCAGTCTCGACTCGATTTTGTCGCAAAAAGTGCACTTTTTCGCCCATGCCATTCCGCGATCGTCGAGGACGCGTCCGTCGATCGTCGCGTCGTCACCGCGCGACGCGCGCTCGAGCGCGAGACGCGCGCGACCGAGCCCGCGCGCGCGCGACCGCGAGACCGCGAGGACGCGCGCGCGACGACGACGACGACGAGGGTCGGACGAGGGTCGCGCGGGGACGCCGACGACGACGCGACGCGACGCGCGACGACGCACGCGACGCGACGGCGGACGCGCATACGATGGTGTTTGGATTCGGGAAGCGCGCGAGCGCGCTGACGGCGGCGATCGAGACGCGCGAGGCGAGCGCGAGCGCGAGGACGAGCGAGGACGGCGCGAGGGGGGGCGACGCGTCGGCGTCGGGACGCGCGAGGGACGCGTCGACGAGCGAGCGGTCCGGGAATTACGGAAGCTCGAGTCACGGCGGCCACGGACGGGAGATGATGTACGACGCCGACGAGGCGCGGACGTTCGGGCGACAACACGGAAGCACGGAGGTTTTGAGCGCGCTGACGACGGAGGAGGCGCGGACGATTCCGGCGCGGGCGATCGCGGTGCACGCGGGGGAAAAGAGCGAGAGCTACGTGCGAGGCGAGGACGGGGAGCTTTACGAGATGATGGCGTGTGGGAGGACGCGGACGCGCGCGCACGCGCCGTCGTCGCCGAGAGCGGTGGTGACGGTGCATAGCTCGGAGGTTAACGAAGACGCGGGGGCCATCGGCGCCGCGGGGCGGAGGTATCGAGGGTCGTTCAACTCTCTTCTCTTGCTCGAGGCGCAAGAGTTGAGCACCGGACGGGCATCCTCGGCGAGTGGGTGAGCGGGTAATAACGCGTAATACATCGCGCGCGCGCGAGATCGGCGTCGACGCCGATTTCGCGCGGCGCGCACATTTTTGAACGAGTTGAGTATTCTTAGTATCCGCCTTTGGAATTTTTGTGATTCATGAAACGACGTGTATAACCATGACTAAAGGATCTTATGTGCGATCATTAACAACGTGTGCCAGCGCGATACGGGGGTGGCGTGCGATACGCGCGCGGCGCTCACTTGGCGACGAGCGCCTGCATTTGTTCGATGCGAGATCGAACGACGGCGAGTTGCTCTTGCAACTCGCTCAACTCCTTCTGCGCTTTTTCTACGACCGCCGCGGGGGCTTTGTCGACGAACGCGGGCGAGTTGACGCGATCAGCCAGCCCATCGATTTCCTTTTGCATCTTTGTCTCTTGCTTCGTGAGGCGGGCGATTTCTTTAACCGGATCCGCGAGACCCGCGAGCGGCAAGTACACCTCCAGGCTTTCGTTGACGATGATTTGAACGAAATTCTCCGGCGCGCTCGCGACTTCGGTGGGTGGCGCGCTCGCGACGGACGTTTGCTCGGCGTCTAAACGCGCGAGCGTGGCGATAAGATTCAACTCGGCGCTGTACGCCGCGTTCGCTTCGGCATCCGTCGCTACGATGACGGCGGGAATACGCTTCGCCGGCTCCACCGAGTACTCGGCGCGCGCGTTGCGAATACGCGTGACGATCGATTGTAAGTTTTCAAACGTCGACACTGCGGATTTGTCCACGTAAGCTTCAAGCGCGGGCCAGTCTTGGCCTATCAACGCCTCGCCGCGATGCGGAAGCGCTTGCCAAACTTCCTCCGTCACGTACGGCACGAATGGGTGGAGCAATCGAAGCGTTTGATCCAAAACGTACAGCGTCACCGCTTTGGTGACTCGCGCGGCGTCGGCATCGTCTCCGTACGTGCGACTTTTAGCGCCTTCAATGAACCAATCGGCAAAGGAGTCGTAGAAGAACGTGTACGTCGATCTACCAGCCTCACCAAAGTCGTACTTGTCTTGCGCGGCGGTGACGTGATCCACCGTCGCGTTCAATTTGCTCACGATCCAACGCTCGGCGAGCGGAAGCTCGGCAATTGACGCTTCATCGGCGCAAAGCGCAGCACCTTCGTCGACGAGCGCCATGCGCTCATCGTCTGTCATGTCCTCCATACTATACAGCACAAACTTACCGGCGTTCCAAATCTTGTTGGTGAAGTTTCTGTTCGACGCCAAACGTTCGAGGTTCAAGTTCAAGTCTTGACCGGGCGTGGTGCCGGTGGCGAGCGTGAATCGTAAAGCGTCGCAGCCTTGCTCAGCGATGACGCCTAACGGATCCACGACGTTACCAAGCGATTTGCTCATTTTGCGACCTTGCGAATCGCGGACGAGGCCGTGGAGAAAGACAGTGTGGAAGGGTAATTTCCCCGTCATCCCGTACGACATCATGATCATACGCGCCACCCAAAAGAATAAAATATCGTGCCCAGTCTCAAGCACGCTCGCCGGAAAGAAATTTTTCATGTCAGGAGCTTCTTCGTTGGGCCACCCACACGTGCTGAACGGCCACAGACCAGAAGAAAACCAAGTGTCGAGCACGTCTTCTTCACGGTACAACACGACGTTTTCGCCGTATTGCGCCTTCGCTTTTTCTGCGGCGTCGGCGTCATTTCGCGCCACTACGTATCGCTTATTCGTGCCTTTACCTTCCCCCTCTCTCGCACGCGCGAGATCTTCTTCAGAATCGTGCACGTACCACACTGGGATTTGATGACCCCACCACAGCTGTCTCGAGATGCACCAATCTCGGATATCCGTCAACCAAGACTTGTAAATTTTCTCAAAACGCTGCGGGATGATGGTGAGTTCGCCAGTCTCCACAGCCTTCAGCGAGGGCTCCGCCATGGTTTCCATCTTACAGAACCATTGCTCAGAAACAATTGGTTCGATGATTTCGCCACCCCGCTGCGAGCGAGGCACGCGGTTCGTATACGGCTCCGCCTTGATTGCTAAACCTTCCGCCTCCATATCCGCCCAGAGTTGCTTTCGGCAATCCGCGCGATCGATGCCGGCATACTTGCCGCAGTTAGAGTTCATGGAACCATCTTTGTTCATAATATTGATCAAATCCAAGCCCACACGCTTGCCGATTTCGTAATCATTCGGGTCGTGTCCCGGCGTGATCTTCAACGCCCCCGTGCCGAATTCCATGTCCACGTACGAGTCGCCGATGATGGGCACGGTGCGACCGTTGGTGAAGGGCACGACGCATCTCTTCCCGATCATGTGCTTGAAGCGATCGTCTTCTGGGTTGACCGCGACTGCAGTGTCACCAAGAATCGTTTCCGGACGCGTCGTTGCCACCGGAAGGTAGTCGTCCGCGCCGCCGCCCTCGACCGGGTACTTGAAAAAGTACAACGTCCCCGGCTCTTCGGTGTACTCGACCTCCAAGTCACTCACCGCGGTTTGCAACTTCGGCGCCCAGTTCACCATGTAGGTTCCTTTATAAATGAGACCGCGATCGTGCAGCGTGATGAATGCCTCGAGCACGCTCTCAGATAACCCCTCGTCGAGCGTAAATCTCTCGCGAGACCAATCGCAAGACGCCCCCAACCTCTTAATCTGCTGCTGAATCCGTCCCCCATACTCGGCCTTCCACTCCCACACTCGCTCCACGAACTCATCGCGCGTCATATCCGTTCGTTTCACTCCCTCGCTCTCTAACTTTCTCTCCACGACCAATTGCGTGGCGATGCCCGCGTGGTCCGTCCCCGGCAGCCACAGCGTCTTGCGACCACGCATTCGCGCGCTTCGAGTCATCACGTCCTGCAGCGTCACGAACATCGCGTGTCCCATGTGCAGCGCTCCCGTGACATTCGGTGGCGGCATCGGGATCACGAACGGCGGTCCCGTGGCCGTCTCATCGTTCGGGGCAAAGTATCCGCGCGACTCCCACCACTCGTACAGGTTTTCCTCCACGTTTTGGTGCTCAAAGTTCTTCGGCAGGTCTCCGTGTCGTTTTCCGGGCTTGGGCATAGTTTTCATCGTCGCGCACGACGGATACGACGTCGTCGCGCGCGTTCGCACCGCGATTCGCGCCCCGCACGTCCGCGCAGACGGTATCGTCGGCGCATTTCTGTCCGTCACTGGGGTGGCCAGTGCGAGCTTTCTATTCGACGCCGCGCTCGCGAGCACGCGTCCGTACGCGTGAGGACACGCGCGTGGGTGCCTTGCGAGCGTGACGCGCGCGAGCGTGCGAAGGCCGCTCGCCATGACGACGAGGACGCGCGCCGGTGTGTGGGGGACGCCGACGCGGGCGGGACTGAGGTTTTCGGAGCGTTCGGCGAGCGTCTGATGAAATGTCGGTGAATGAATCATCGCAAAGGGTAAAAGTACTCGGTGACTCTTTTAATCGTCGTCTTCGTATTCGTACGCCGCTTCGGTCCACGCCGACGGGACGGATTCGATGTCGACGGCGCCGACGGCGTCGACTGGGTCGTCGGAAGACTGAATCGAGGTCTTCTCTTCGGCGGTGAGCGGCGGTTGGCCGTATCGCTTGCGAAGCGCGTCCGTGGCCGAGATCAATGCTGATACCTGTTCGCCGTCGAACTCGTCGTCGCCGTCGAACGGGAGCAAGACGTGATCGATCGAGTGCAAAATGGCCCCGCACGCGCGAATATCCGCTTCGACGATTCGCGCGTCGGACCCGAGTCCTGAGATTACCACACCGTTCGCCTTCTGTTCGACCACGTACAGCGGCATGACGTTGTTGAGATAATCTTCGAGAAAGCGATCGTCGCCACGAAGTTGTTCGAGCTGTGACATCGTGTACGTGGCGTTTGGCACGGCGTGGTACGCCAAAAGGTAGGCTCTCATCAATCGCGTGGAGCCAAACGCGTCCACGAGATCGCGCCGCGCAGCTTCCCAATCTTCCCAAGCTCGCAGCTTCTCGATCGCATCGTTCGTCGGACAGAACAAGGTGAAAACTCTCGTGGGGTCTTGCAGCTTGTCCTTGATTCTCGGCAGCGTGTCTATGACTTGTTTCAATTCCGACAGTTCAGGTCGACGCGCGATTTGATCGTACGCGACGACGCAGTGACCATCTTCACGCAACACGGGCGCAACCTCTGTCGCGTCGTTACTGTCGTAACTTTCGAGTAACTTTCGACCGATACCAACGCGATCGGCGGCGCGAGGTCCGATCCCACGTCCAGAGATTCGGCGTCCACCGACGGCGCGTCCTCGGTACCGCGCGTCGACGCGCAGCGCCAGGAGAGAAAACAAAGCGACGAGGAAGCCGCGCAGATGAGACGCGCGCGTCATGAGTGCGTGAGAGTGCGTGAGAGTGCGTGAGAGTGCGAAAACGTCACTTTCGTGTGGTTCGATCGTTGTCACGAACGTCGTCGCGCGCGCGAGTGTGGTCCCCAGCGAGTTCCTCGTTCTCGTTCTCGTTCTCGGTCTCTGTCTCGGCGCGATGATGGTTGGTTGGCAGCGCAAAAGAATTTATTGAACAAAAGTGATCCTAAGAATCGCTTGATGACGTGTTGCGAAGAAGGAGAAGTCGTTAAATACTTGTATACAGCAGCAGCAGCGGCAGCTCATGATCACGAGAACGAAGTGAACAACGTTCCGTCATCCGGACCGCCAAACTCGCTCGAATTCATCAACACGTAGTCGAGAGCATCCATATCGTCGCCGTTACCGGTGCTCATCGATCGATCAGACAACGTACTTGGGTACGTGCCTTCGTCGTAGTTTACCTGCGTCGCCGCTCGCAACGCGTTCGAGTCCACCACACACTCGAGCTGATTGAGATTTTTTGTGAAACTGTCCGTGTAGTTGAGTCGCAATCCAAGCGGGAGTTCCCGCATGTCAGGCATGCTCAACGCGCGATTCATAGTATTGCCGTGGAAGAACTGTAACTCGTCTGGTGACGTGCCCAGCATTTGGTCGAAAGCGCGTTGGTACGCGACCGCGGTCGCTCCCGTCTGCTTCTTCGCGGCCGCGGCGGGCGCGCGCTTGAGCTTTGCGCTCTTCGTTTTCAACTTTGACGCCGCGTTCATCGACGTTTCGCGCACCTTACGCGTCTCTGTCTCGGCTAGTAGCATCGCTTGACGTGCGTTCATCGCATCCAGACTCATCGGTGGCGTCGGCGAACGCAACTGCGCCTCACCGTACGCCACGGCGTCGAGCACGTTCATGCCGCGGCAAAACGGCTTCGTAAAGTTGTGCACATTCGTCGCGCTCGACGATCGCTTCAGCGTCTCTAAAACCTCGGGGTCGTCCTTCTCCTTGATCATCTTCCGAACCGTATGCTGCCACAAATTGGCCGTATTCTGCTTCACGAGCGGATATCGAATCACGTCCACCACCCCCATCGAAATCGCCTGGACGATAAACTCCCGCTCCGCCGCGTCGCTATCATCCGTCTGCAACACAACGATCGCCACCTTCTTCGCCACGATCGGAAACATCCGCGCGCACCTCGAGTGCGGATTTTCCAGGCACGATCGCAGCATCTTCGCCTCCACCAGCATCACGTCTCGTCTCGGCGCCGGCTCTCGCGTCAGCGACTGCGCCGCCTCCTCCATCCCTCGCATCGTCGTCACCCTATACGACGCCCCCTCGAGCATCTTCACCGCCGCTTCCAGATGCGCGCCCGCTTCGCTCACCACCACCACCTGTTCGTTCGTTCGCGCGTCGTTCGCGCGTCGTCAGTCATCGCGGCTCGCGTTCGAATCGTTTCGATTCGATTAATCTTTCGGATAGCGTCCGCGTCGTCGCGCGTCTCGCCTCGCGCGCGCGCGGCGTCGCACCTCGAGCCCGCTCGGGAACCCCGGGCGCGTGTGTCGAAGGTAATCCATCGCCGACGCCGAGTTTCCCCGGTTTCGAGCGCTCGCGGACGGCATCGCGCGCGTCGCGTCGCGCCGCGTCGCGCTCTCGCGCGCGTCGCGCCGCGCGCGCGCGCCGTCGCGGTTTTTTATCGTCTCCATCGCCGCATTCAGGGCGCTCGGTGCCCCATCGAGGACGATGCAAACATCGGACATACGGGTATGCGTTATGTGTGAGACGGAATCTTCGATCGAGACGTGCCGACAGACGTGCCGACAGACGGTTGCGGCGTTCGGCGACGCGTTCGGCGTCGACGCGACGCGGTCGACGCGGCGTCGCGCATGGACCGCCGACGGGAGCGTCGATCGATCGACCGCGCGTCGTCGCGCGATCGCGAGGCGCTCGAACTGAAGCGCAAGCTCGAGGCGTCGGCGGCGAATTTGGCGCGACTCGTCCGACGCAAGGAGGCGCTCGCGCGCGCGGTCGCGACGCCGTCGACGCCGGACGCGGGCGGGGTCTCGAGCGCGTCGATGACGAATGACGAGACGCGCGAGGTGACGCCGGACGACGAGGACGTGGACGCGGTCGAGCGAGGGGAGGGATTTCTGTCCAAGACGATGCAAAAGTTTTTGCAGAGGCAGTGCGTGCCGGCGGCGAAGAAGATGGCGATTTCGCCGGCGAAGGCGGCGAAGGCGGCGAAGGCGGCGAAGGCGAAGGCTGGACGAGGACGATTGCCCGTCCGGGAGTACGCGCCGAAAGTGGCGACGATGGCGAAGAGACTCGGGGATGAGGTCGGGAAGAAGTCGGCGGCGAGGGAGAAGAAGCGCAAGCTGAACGACGAGCAACTCGCGGAGTGCTACACCGTCATGCACGCGGCGGTCGATGCGGGTGATCTCGAGCGATGCGAAGAGTTGCGCAAATACTTCGTGAGACACGAGGGAAAGTTCTCCAACCCGTACAAATGGGATCACGAGCTCGTCGCGTGCTGCTCGCGAGACGGACGCCGACCGATCGCAACGCTCGCGTGGGCCTTCAGCAAAGGCGCGCGACGCGACGCCAAAGCCGCATTTTTCGCGTGCGAACGCGTCGATCACGAGTTACGTCGAGATGAAGACGGCAACTACACCGATTCTTTGACCGTTTTACAGTTCTTACACGAGCACGGCGTGCGCATCGATTACGACACCATGTACTGCGCGTGCGAGTTCGGCAATCTCGCCTGCCTCGAGTGGATGCACCAAAACATTCGCGGGCTCAGATTCGCCGATTGGCCCACGTCCAAAAATCCTCAAGGTCAAGACAACGATTTGATGCTCATCGCCGCCAAAAACGGCCACTTACCCGTGCTCCAGTACCTCTACGACAACGACTGCGATTTCACCGACGCCGACGCGCGAGACGCGATCGAACAAGTCATGAACCGCGAACCGTCCTCGCCTTTGGGCTGGCACGCCGTCGTGCGATGGATACAGAACACCGACGAATACAAAGCGTACCGCTCGGTCGACGAAGACGACCCGCTCGCCGCGCGCGCGAACTAGCCGATTAGCCAAACTTCAACGCTCGACGCCTTCGTCGGTTCGCCGCCATATCCACCGTCGCCGCGAAAGATATCTTTGTCGCTCCCATCGCCTCGTCGTCACTCGTCGGCGCGCTCTCGCGCCCGCCCGCTCGCCGGCGCGCGCGCGACGGACGACGACGATGCGCGCGACGGCGTCGACGACGACGCGCGCGCACGGCGCGAGTCATCGTCCGCGTCGTCGCCGCGCGCTCGAGCGCGCGGCGACGACGCGAACGCTCCGAGCGCTCCGCGAGCCCGACGTGAACGACGCGGTGGACGAGATCGCGAGCGACGACGCGAACGACGACGCGAACGAGCGATTGGACGCGTTTCTGCGACGAAAGGGGCGACACGCGTCGTTCAGCGCGACGAAGATTGCGTCGCGGCGCGTGCATCAGGCGCCCGAGGCGCGAGCGGTTCGAGCGTACATGTCGCTGCCGGCGTCGCAGTACAGCACGCTGGACGGAGAGTCGGTCGAACGCGTGAGCGATGATACGTTCAAGGTGGAACTGAGCGAGTTGGCGTTTTTGGGGTTGTCGTTACGGCCGAGATTGAAGGCGAAGGTGCGAGTGCGAGACGACGGGAGCGGGTGCGAGGTGCGCGTGGAGGATATGGAGTTGACGGGGAGCGGAGTAGTGGAATACGCGAGCGATGCGTTTGAGATTGTGAGTGTGAACAACGTCACGTGGTGCGACGTCGAAAGCGAGGCGTTGAGCGCGGAGGAACGCGCGGTGGTGGAGTCGCGGGGCGGGGAGTATAAGGAGTTGACGAGCGAGACGAGCGTGCGGGTGTACATCATCGTACCGGGGTGGTTTCCGTTCACGATCAAGTCCACCGAGCGCACGGGGCGGTTCGTGGTGAACCAGGTCGTCGCGCAGGTGGTGCCGAGATTTTTAAATCAGCTCGCGGAGGATTACGGGACGTGGTCGCGCGGCGACGATTCGCGAACGGCGAGCGCGAAAGGGATGTTTGATTGCGACGTCGACGACTCCGCGCAGGAGTGCGAGGCGGTGTAAGTAAAGGTTGGTGATGATGTAATACGACTAATATCGAGTGCGCGCGATTGTGTCTAAACTTCCTCTTTTCTCATCGCCGCGTGGACGAGGATGTAGGATTCGGCAAGTCGCGTGAAGACTAGCGAGGCGACGTACGTGATGTACCCGAAGACTGCGATAACGGCGGTCGTTGCCCATCTCAAATGCGAGCACTCGAGCTCACCGAGCGCTTCAGTCGGCATCTTACACGCATCATATGTGGAGTACATGATCGCAAAGCCCTTTGAGATTGTGAGCGACATGAACATCGCCATAGCGTTCCGCATATGAGAGGCGTAACCGAGCGAGCGGCCGCGCGGTAAGAAGCTCGCTTGCCTGCAGATGATGGTGGTTAAAATTGCTAAACCTGCACTTCCTACGAATTCGGCGTTGCCCTCGACGCACATGACGACTATGAAGTATATCGCCGCCGCCAACGGACCGAACGAGAGGCTGTACAAGCGCTTGAGCGCCAGCGCGCACTCAGGCGGGACCTGATTCTCCGCCAAGCAAAGAGCGAATCGATCATCCTCCGGCCTGAAGTATGACTCGAACGCATCGAGAAAGTTTGTCATCGCTGAACAACCGCGTGCGTCGACGAGTGAGCGTTTTTATTTTTGTTCGCCGTCGCATCGATATTGTCAAGCCATAGCCCGCGAAGTCTCGTCGTTGGATGGTGCACCATCTAAAATCTCATCTTTCATCATCGTATCGTGGCGTTCGTATCGGGTTGACTAAACAAAGTATCCGTAAGTTCCTGCGTCGTGCCAGCACCGCGCGAGATCGATTTCGACGGATCGAGCGGCGCGTTCGGCCCGATCGTTTCTCGCCATCAACGCGGAGAAGCATTTACGCGCGACGATAAACGCGATTCCGGACGCGGTGACGACGACGATGACGTCTGTGAGCGATGATGCTTCTTTTTGTAGATCGAATTTGCGCCGCGCCATCCGTCTCGTGCAGCGCACAAAGCGATCCCACAAATCTCGACTCAACGGTGCGATGGCTTCGGCGCCTTCTCGCGCGACTCGATAGATTCGCTTCTCGAGCTCACGGTACGCTTCGATCGCTTTCAAACGCAATCGATCGAATGCGTTATCTCGTATGTCGACATCTGATTTCGAGATCACCTCGACCGCGTCGTCGTCCTCCGCGTCGTCGTCCTCCGCGTCGCTCTCCTCGCCGAATTCCGTTTGGGACGACGAATCCTCGGATTCGTCGTCGTCGTCGTCGTCGTCGTCGTTCGCCGACACCGCCTCGTCCTCCCGCACCGCCGCGCGCCGCGCTAGCCGTGCCCGATCAAGCTCCATTCTGACTTGAAACTGCGCGTAATATTCCGCGACCAGGGCAGCGTCCTCCCCCGGGAGCGGCGGAATCGTTCTCGCCGTCTCGGCGTCCGCCGTCTCGGCCATCGCATCCATCGCATCCATCTCCCTCTTCCCGCGCGCGTCCGCGCCCTCGTCCTCATCCATCGTCTCGACGTTGACATCGCCGTCGCCGTCGCCGTCGCCGTCTTCCGCCTCGTCGTCCGCGACCTCGCTCGAGACCTCTCCGTCGTCGTCGTCGCGCCGCGCCGGCGCGCGCACCACGACCCAATCATCATCGTCGTCGTCCTCGCCCTCGACGCCCGCGTCGCGCGTTCGCGCGGCGCCCGAGAGAGACACCTCCGTCGCGACGGCGCGCGCGTCGAGACGCGTCCATCGCGCGCCCGCGCCGCGCGTTTCCATTCGTTTCCGCGCGCGTCGCAGTGGCGCGAGGGAAGCCGAATCGTCATTCCGCGCCGCGCGCGCCGACGATCGTCGCCATGCCCGCGCGCGCGATCCTCCGCGTCGCGCGCGACGCGCTGCGAGCCTCGACGGCGCCGCGCGTCGACGCGCGCGTCGTCGCGCGCGCGACGTACGCCCGGGCGTCGCTCAAGGGCGTGACGCCGCCCGCGCAGACGGCGTCGATGCGCGGCGGCGGCGTGCGCGTCGCGCAGACGAGCTCGAACCTGATCGCCGAACCGTACGCCGGCCCGCCGCGACGACCGACGCTCGCGGAGTGGGCGACGACGAGCAAGGGATGGCGGTACGCGTACGAGGCGGCGACGAGCCGAGCGAAGGACGCGTACGCGCTGTCGAAATGCGCGAAAGAAGTGCGTGGATTCACGCTCGAGGGATTCAAACAGGAGGCGAAACAAATGTATAAGATGATAAACGCGTCGAGCGCGAACGTGGGGCACGGGAAGACGCTGGAACACGAGACGCGACACGCGACGACGGATAAGACGCAGAGCGATTTGAAAAGGGAACGGAAAAGCCGCGAGCGGGGGGGGTGGGCGCGAGTGGATTGGAATTTGGAATCGATCGATGAGTGTCAGGTGGTGCGAGGACGGTTGATCATGGCGAACGCGAACGATAGTAATGGACCGGGGTTCGCGCAGTTGACGACGCGGTTTCGAGGGAAGCAAAGATTCGCGGCGTACGACGCGCGGGGACGATTAGTGGCGGGTGATCCCGATGAGATTTTGGATGTGGAAGACTTCTGGGTGTTCGAACACGGGCTGAAAATTCCCAACGCGCGGTGGCGACTCGCTGGTCGGTTGCACATGCCGACGCCGCGTGCGCCGGTTTGACTTTTGACTTTGACTTTGTGATGCGACTACACGCGTTGACTACTCTAGATTTAATCGATAGCGAGATAATAAGTGCGGGATGCTCGCGATTTCCGCGCCGTACTTTCCCGGGTTCCCGTACAGCTCGAACAACGGCACCGCGAGGAGCTTTAAGTTCTTCGGCACGGCGAAGTAGCACTTCTCCGGCAAGTGCGCGACGAACATTCTGTACTCCTCCTTCGGTTTCGTGATGTGCGCGGGCAAGTACGGATACATTTGCGGTTCATACGACGTGCGATACCACGTCGCGACCTGATCACCGATATCGAACTCGTACTGCTCCAACCCGTCGTCGCGTTCGGGTTGCAGCTTGTTTCGCATCTTTCGCGCCAGCCCCTCGACGTCGCCCTCGCCCGCGCGCAACCGTCCCCCCGGCAGCTTAAAACTCGTCGGCGTGATCTGCAACAGCAACACGTGCGGCGTCCTGTGTTGGCTCACCATGCATATCGCCCCCACACTCCGCCGTTTCCCTTCCTTTTCGTATTGCGCGCGCATTCGCAACAGTCGCTCCGCCGCCGTCGCGTCCTTCTCTCCTCGCGCCCGTTTCGTCCCAAACGTATAATTCGACAGCGAGTACACGTCCACCACCCCTCTCGACCCGACGCCGAGCGCATCCATCGCCTCGCCCTCGTCTTCCTCCCCGTCCGCCGCTTCCTCGTCCTTCGTCGCCGCCGCCGCCGCCGCCGCCTCGGCGCGCGCCTCCGCCGCCTCCTTCTCCTTCTCCTCCCGCTCCGCCTCCGCGCGCTCGTGCTCGGCGACGACGTCGATGTCCTCGCGAAGTTCGATCTCGATGTCGTCCGAGTCGCTCTCGTCGTCGCGCGACGCGTCGTCGTCGTCGTCGCCCGCCGACGTCGCCGACGGTGGATCGCTCGCGGGCGCATCTTCGCTCACCGGCGCCGTCGCCGGCGCCTTTCGCGCGCGTCGCGTCGCCGGCATCGCGCGCGTTCGAACCGCCGTCGTTTCGCGCGCGCGCGCGGTCCCGCGCGCGCGCGCGGCGTCGACGTGTGACGATTTGAAGATTGAATCGTTCATTCGAATCGTAATCCGCACTCAGACGCGCGATGGCGCGCGCGACGGCGCGCGCGACGCGCGCGACGGCGTCCCGCGATGTCGCGCCGAGCGCCGAGCGCGCGCGCGCGCGATCGCGGACGCGCGGACGCGCGCGAGGACGCGAAGAGGGAATCGAAGCGGTCGTTGAAATGCGCGGCACGCACGCTTCGCGACGCGTTCGCGGCGTCGCGCGACGCGCGATGCGGCGCGCGGACGACGCGGACGACGCGGACGCGTTTCTCGCGCTCGACGCGCTCGCGTCGAGCGCTTCACGGGACGAGGATGAAGACGCGAAGGGAAAGAAGATGCGCGCGGCGACGGCGGCGAGCGCGTGGGCGTTCGAAGACGACGACGACGGCGCGTTGGATTTCGATGACGACGACGTCAGCGATGGAGAGATGTCCGTGATGTCTCTCACGGCGTGGTTGACGGTGGTTGAACGGTTGAGCACGCTCGGGGCGGTGTCGAGCGGGTTGGCGTCGGTGGCGCTGCGGGAGGCGGCGCTGGGCGCGCTCGCGGGGACGCTGCCGCTGGTGGGAGCGCTGGCGCGGAGAACGAGGGAGCGACGGGTGAGGAAACGGCGAGCGGCGCTGGCGCTGGTGAGGAGAGATGAGATGCTGGCGTTGCGAGCGAAGGCGAGCCGGAACGTGACGATACGGGAGGCGACGGCGCAGGCGGCGCCGCTGGCGGCGGCGGCGGTGCGAAGAGACGTGACGCCCGCGCTCGAGGCGCTCGCGAATCGATTATCGAGCGTGGAACGAGCGCAAGTTGAAGCGGCGAAGACGGCGGCGGCGACAGCGCGAGATAGTGGAGCGGTGGCGGGGATGTTGGCGAGAGACTTGGCCGCCGCGCGCGTGGACGCTCGGGAGGGAATCGCGAGCGTTCGCGACGAGTTTAGATCCACGGCGCAGAGCGCCACGGGGGAGTTGAAGAAGGAGATGACGATGCTGTGGGAACTCGTGGAAAACGTGGAAAAGGACACCGCAGGATTACGCGAACCCATGGAATCGCTTGCTGGGGAGATACGTGACGTCGTCGAGGGAGTCGTGCGAGATTCTGACGCGACGAGCGCGGCGACGGCGACGCTGTCGAGCGAACAACTCGCCGAGCTGCGCACCGCCGTCGCCGATAGCACAAGCGCCAAAGTGCGCGAAGCGGTGGAGCAGTTGTTGGGATCTATCAATGCTGTGACGGCAGAGGATACTATAGTGCAGAGTCTGGCGTCTAAGCTCGATGAAAGTCAGTGGGAGGCGATGATTGGTCGTTTAGACGCCATCGACGCGGGCGTGAACGCGTCCGACCGCGTCGTCGAGGACGACTTGGAAGACTTGCGAGTCGAGATACGCCAAGAAATTTCGCGGGACATTCAGGGCATCGTGGACAGTGTCGCCGATCTGAAAATGGCGCTGGAGACGTCGCAGCGACGAGACGAATCGTCCTCTGGTCGAGGCGCGGGCGGCGCCGAAGCGGCGGCGGCGGTGAAGCAGTGGGCGGAGGACAAGTTGAAAGCTGCCGAGCCCTCGTCCGAGGTGGAGGAACAGATGCAATGGCAGGCGGCCATCGTGTCCGACGAGGCGGCAGAGGAAGAATTGGTGTGGGTCGGTGAAAAGTCGACGCCCACTCGAGATTCACCCAAGAAAAAGGCGATGAATGCCAACGTATCGCGAGAGGAGGCGTTTGCCAACATGCAAGCCTTGTTGAACTCAAAACCACCGCCTCCACCGAGTGAAGACGGGGAAGTTTCTTCTTCTGCTACCATCGATCCCGACGAAGAGGTTTGGGATCCCTTCGTCGGTGCTGCAGACGCAGAAAACGTGGCCAAGTACGAAGCAGAACTGAAGGAGAAGATAGAATCCTCGGATACGCCCAACGAAATCGCGGAGAATTCTGAAAAGGGATTGACGGCTTTGCGCGCGGGGAGAGACGTGGCGCGACGCGCTGGAAACGACGTGGATATGCTCGAAGAAGGCGATGAGCTGTTTGCGGAATCGATTCAATTTTTAGAGCTCGCAGTGAGTGGAGACTCGTCGTCGCGCGCCGTCGGGAATTTAGGAAATGCGCACCTCGCACGAGGGCGCGTCCAAGCCGTGCTCGCCGAGCTCGCTTTACGCGAAGCGGCAAGCGCGCGCGATGCGCGCGTGAATGTCGGTTTGGATGGCACGGCGGAAATGTACTTGGAACTTGCAGAGGAAAATTTGGTCCAAGCAGGTCGATATTTTCGGGCGGCAATAGTCTCAGCAGAGGCGGAATCCGAGGAGATGAAGGTTTCTCCAGACGGCGTCGCGAGCGATACGAGCGGAATCAAAGCTAAAGCCCTCACGGGATGGGGCACCGCGTTGTCGCTCAGGAGCGAGTTGGTGCTCAGTAGTGAAGGCGCGACAATGGATGCTGAATCTCTCGCCGTTGCCGCGGCGGAAAAGTTCAAAGCCGCGGCGGCGATCGATCGCGATTCGCCAAAGATTTACGTCTCTTGGGGAGACGCGTTACGCCTGAGCGCGTCTCTCGGTGAAGTGAACGATGAAGAGGAGCGTTTACAACAAGCGAAAGGGTGTTACGGTGAGGCGTTACGTTTATCGCCAGACTACGCCCTGGCGCTCGAAGCTCTGCGCGATTTCGACCTTTAGGGTCTGTAATTAAAACTCTGAAATTAAAGCGCTCTCAACCGACGATCGTCGGAACGCCCGAAAAGTGATCGGGTTTAATTACCGGCGCACCGACGAGTGGGATGAGCATGTACGACACGAACACATCCGGCCCGTATGTGTCCCAAGCGCGAAGTTCCAAATCCGCAGCCATAAAGGTGATGGTGTTCGCGGTTCCGGCTTGACATTCGACAGCGATGGAGCGAGTGGGGTCCTTGTCGGTGTCGATTCGAACCGTCGCAAGGCATTGATAGTCGAGCCTGTTCAAGTTGTGCTCGAGCGTCACGTTTGAAAACGTCTTTTTGCCGATCGGGAGAGGCTTCGGAAGTTGAATCTCGCCGGCGGCGAGAATGTCATTCGTCAACGACGGGGCGTTTGGCTTGAACGCCGCGTACACGACGCGAATGTCGTTATCGCCCCAACCATGACCGTGGCTATCCGCGCGTCCGACGCGCACTCTGAACGTCCCACCTTTCGTGCTGAGTTTGAACACGTTGCACACAAACGTATCCGGCCAGTTGTTGGGCGTGTAAGTGTTGATCAAAATGACGGGATGCGCTCCAGTCGCCAAGCCTTTTTTGCTGTACGACTGCGTCGCGGGCAGCGTCTTCATCGAACTGCCCGAGTACCATGGTAGACTATGGAGCCTGGTATTGTGGTCGCCCATACCCACTACGATTCCTTGGCCGACGAGCTCGCTCAAGGTGAAGAGATACGCAACGTTCGCGTTTTGTAGCCATGGTTGACTTTTGCTCCTGTCCCACTGAGAGTGGACGTTCAGGCTGCGAGATGCCGCCCTCCACGCGTACCACGACACTTGACGAACGTCTTGTTTGATTTCGGCGCCGTACGCCGTTGCGATGAGGGAAAACTCTCCAACTGGGGCGCCCGGGTCGCCGGGGATCGACATCGTCACCTTGCCACTCCCGGATTTCGAAAGCGGCGCGGTGTACGTGTCCTGCGCCGATTCCGGCGTCACTTTGGTGGCGGTGGCGGGAATAGGATCGCCGCACACAGTATCATCACCGCTCGCATCCGCACCACCGAGAGCTTCTCGGCCGGACGCACACGGCGTGCACACGTGCGAAGAGACGTACTCGTGTGCGCCACACAAAACGGCGTCGCACGTCGTGTCCTCGCCGGTGTAATAGTCGCCGGGGCGATTGGTGGTTCCCGGGGGGCAGGGGACGCACGCGCCGTCCACGACGTGCTGATTCGTTTGGCACGCCGCGTTCTTGTCGAGCTGACACGTCGTATCATCACCCGAGGCGTCGCCGCCCGGAGCGACGGTGAAGCCCGGATCGCACGATACGCACGCGTGATCTTGCACGCGCTGATTGGCGAGGCACTGAATAGCTTTGCACGTTGTCGGCGCGCCGCTGGCGTCGGCGCCGGAGGCGCTGGTCATCCCCGGGTCGCACGGTACACACGCGTGATTCTCGTCGACGCGTTCGTTTGTCGCGCAAAGCGTCGCCGCACACGTCGTGTCGTCGCCGTTCGCGAGAGAGCCCGGCGGCGCCGTCGTTCCCGCAGCGCACGACGCGCACGTATTTTCCGTCACGTATTGATTCGCGATGCACACGACGGGGTCGCATGTGGTATCATCGCCGCTTGCATCGTCTTGAGCGTCGTTCGTCGTCCCAGCTTCGCACGATACGCATTCATTGCCTGAGACTTTTTGGTTGACGCCGCAAAGGATCGCTTCGCACGTGGTGTCCGCGCCGAGCATGTAGTCACCGGCTTCATTCGACTCACCCGGCTCGCACGGCACGCACGCACCGCCAGACACGCGATGGTTTTCTTCGCAGAGCACGATGTCACATGTCGTGTCTTTCCCGCTCGCGTCATCGCCCGCAGCGTTTTCCATGCCAGCGTCGCACGGCACGCACGCGTTGTCTTGAACTCGCATGTGGACGGGACAAAGCACCGGATCGCACGTCGTATCACCACCGCTCACCGGATCGTTATTGGCGTTCACCGTCCCGGGTGGGCACGCCTCGCACGCACCACTGAGAACTTTCATGTTAACGTGGCAGTAGAGGTCATCGCACGAGGTATCGCCTCCGGTCGGGGAATCTCCAGCTTCGTGAGATGCGTCGTCGGGACACTTATGACACACGGCTGACTCCACGGCTTCATTCGTGCCGCACATTTGGACGTCGCAATCCGTGTTGCCTAAAGCGGCGTTATCGCCGGCTTCGTTCGCAGAGCCGTCAAGGCACGCGACGCACGCGTGAGATATGACGTGCTGATTCAACCCGCAAATGATGGGATCGCACTCGGTATCGCTGCCCGAAGCGTCGTCGCCGGCGTCGTTCGTCGTTCCAAGCGGACAACCCACGCATTGGTTGCCTAAGACTCTTTGATTGACGCCGCAGAGGATTGCGGGGCAGGTTGTGTCGGCGCTCGTCGTGATATCGCCAGCGGTTCGATGCGTCCCCGGCGCACAGTCGGTGCAGACGTGATTTTTGATATGCTGATTTTCTTCGCATATACCGTAATCACACGTAGTGTCATCACCCGTTGCGTCATCACCCGCGGCGTTCTCCGAGCCAGCCGGGCAAGGCACGCACGCGTTACCAACCACTCGCATGTGTTCGGTGCAGAGCGTCGGCGTGCACGCAGTGTTGCCACCGGCGGCGTTTGCGCCAGAGGGCGATGTTGAACCGGCCGGACACGCGACGCACAAGTGGTTCTGAACCCGTTCGTTACTTCCGCACATGATCGCTTCACAATAAGTGTTTTGCCCGGAGGCGTCGTCGCCCGCAGCGTTCTCCGTCCCAGCCGCGCAGGCGCGACAGACGTGGTACGAGACTCGTTCGTGTTCGCCACAATACGTCGGGATACACGTCGTGTCTTCCGCCGACGCGATGTCTCCCATCGGTCGAGTTGTTCCCGCTGGACAGTTTCGGCAGATGTTGTTTCTGACGTACTGGTTGGACCCACAAACGATGTCGGTGCACTCAGTGTCGTCGCCGAACGCGTCGTCGCCCGCGGCGTTTTCTTTGCCAGGTTCGCATGGGACGCACACGTGGTTGGAAACTTTTTGATGGATTCCACACAACGTGTGATCGCAGGAACTATCGGCTTCCATACAGCTGTCGCCTTGATCGTTCGTCGTGCCGGGCGGGCACGCCGCGCACTCGTGATTTTTCACGAGTTCGTTCGGACCGCATCGAATGGGAGCGCACTGTGAGTCCGGGCCCGCGGGTTGCGCTCCAGCGTAGTGCGTCGAACCGGGCGGACACGGCGTACACCTGTGTCCTTGCACGAACTCGTTGATCGCGCACACCGGACATTGCGGCGGCTGGTAGTCGGCGCACGCGTTCCCGCACGACCCCCACACGAAAGTGGTCTGACGCCCGTCGTAAATACGATTGAAAAACGTCTCGTGCCCAGGATCGGGTTCGTCGTAATACACATCGAATCGCCGCACGCAATTCCCATCGTTGGTACCGGTGCCCACCAACGCGAGAGGCGCGGGCGAGAACTTTGGACTGCAACGATCCCAGTTGGGATCGCCGCCGCCTCCTTTGCCTTCGTCGCGGCATCCCGAGTCGCTCTGCGCGAATTCAAACTGTTCATCGTACACCAACGTTTCGTTCGCATCGTTCTTGATCGGATACAGCCAGAAGTTCATCTGCACACCCGCGCGCAATCGTACCGTACCGGTGTACGTCCCGCACCTGAGCGGATCTTCGCGCAAGTGGTGCGCCATCCTAAACGCCATCTCGTTATCGTGATCCTTCGTCGTCACCTTCGCCCCGACTCTGTGATGCCACGTCCCTGGATTCATTCGAATCATATCGTGCGGCGAACACGCCGTCAAGAGCGTGATTTTCACATCGCGTCCCGGTCGCCCGGCGCCCTCGCGAGCCTCCGCGCTCGACGGCGCCGCGAAGCCCGCCAACCACGACGACAGCGACGTCGACGACCCGCTCGCGCCGTTGCGGGACGTCGTCAGGCCACCGATGAGCGCGCCGACGGCGACGAGCGTCGCGCCTATCGCGAGCTTCGTCGTCCACGCCTTCGAGCGATGATTCGGCCGGATCATCGCGGGGTGTTGGGCGCCTCCTTCGACGTCGTCGGCGGCGGCGCGCGACGCGCCCGCGAGCAGTGGCGCGCGTTCGGCACCGCGCGATGCCATCCTTAACTTTCTGACTTTTTTTGACGACGAGCGCGGTGTCGTCGCGCGCGCTTCGTTGTGAGGAAGGAAATTCTTTAGTGTTACACCGACAGCCTAAACCCCGTCGCGCCCGGGTGACGCTGAATTGCGACGGCGGTGCTGGTGAGAAAACGCGACTCGTTTGTCGATTATAATTCATCGATTATAAAAAGCCTAACACGATGCGGTCGACAGGATCCATGGCGCGGAGACGACGTTTCGGAGGTACGCCGCCTTTTTCCATGGCGACGTCTCGAAGGCGAGCGGCGGCGCGGAGCGCGAATTTGCCGGCGGATTTGCGGACGAAGGCGGCGGGCCAACCCATGGGAGTGTCAACAGTGATCCACGACCCTCGGCCACCTTCGTCAGAGCCGATGAGGTCGGGCTGCACGGGCGCTCTTTGCGTCGTCCAGGCGTCGACCCACACGTCGCCGGGCGGAAGATAAACGTGCACGTGCGTGGCGCCTTTGTCCAACACGGGGGCGACGAGAATGTCTCGTCCGAGGAGGAATTGCGTGGCGATATTGGCGGCGTTGGTGTCGTATGGGTAGTGAATGATCATCGAACGAGTCATGGGGAGCCCCACGGCTTGGGCCTCTCGCATGAGCTCGACTTTGTACGGCTTGAGCGCGACGTGAATATCCACGCAAAACTTCAAATGTTCCACCAACTCTGGCGTGTTCCATGGCTGTGCGTTGTGATGCGGGCGATTACCTTGGTGTGTGCGAAAAATCGCGTCGGCGAATGCGTTCAGCTCCATCCATCGCATCAGGAGTTCTTCCGAACGATGCTTGAGCGGGTGGGCGGTGTACCCTCCGACGTCGCTGTGCGTCAACGTAAGACCGGACAATCCGCCTGATAATCCGCCGAGCACGGCTGTTTTGATGCCGTCGTACGCGTCCCATGAGACCATTTGATCGCCAAGCCAGAAAAGCGCGGAATGTTTCGGGGACTTCGTACTCGCACTGCGGCTCCAGAAGAAACCTGTGCCCTCGAGACCGGCTCGCCGCATCGCTCGTCGATTCACCTCTGCCCAATCCTCAGGATAACGATTATGCACTTCGATGGGCAACTCCCCTGAGTGCAAAACCGCGTCGAAAGGGAGATATTCACCAAAGTCCGCCATCCAGCCCATCGCGCCCGTCGTTTCCAGCATGTCGACAATGATATCCTCTATCCACGCCACGCACTCGGGATTGGACAAGTCGAGTAAACCGAATGTCACGCCCGGTTCCGAGCCGAGTCTATATACTTCACCCTTGACATCGCGTACCATGTAGTTTTTCTCCTTCGCCTCTCTATAAAGTAATCCTTTGTCGGAATTCGCATCCATCAAGAAGGTATTGACGTATGTCAGAAGGTGCGTGCCGTTTGGTTTGATTTCCTCTCGCAGCGCGTCCCAATCCGTGTAGTGCGTCTCGTCGAGACGCCAATTCCACCACACGCGTTCAATCCCGATAGACGTGTTGCGCACGCCACCCCAGTCTTGGAGCCACAATCCAGCCACTTTCACACCGCCTTCGCCCAATGTTTTGTACACTTGACGTACTTTCTGTGGACCACCCGTCATGCCGAGAATGACGCCGTTCATCGCCCATTCCGGAAGCGACGTCATGCGTCCGGCATAATCAGTGTACGCCCGTAAAACGTCAGGAATGCTAGACCCACCGATTATTTGTCCGGTGATCAATCCACTCGGAGCCGCGGCGCGAATAACGACACTTTCTTCCTCGGTGAAATCAAACTCGCTGTAGGTGTAATTCGTCAGAAACACCGATCGCGCCTTGTGCGTGATGTAATGCGGAATCGCCGTGTATGTCGTGTGCCAGGACCCAGCCGACCCTGGAAAGACGGAATTAAACATGAATGATAAAGGTTGCACTCCGCGACCCATGCCTTGTTCGCCCGTAATCACGGGCACTCGACGCCCGCGATGATTGTACGAAGAAAATTGCTCGCCCAGCCCGTACACGCGCTCGTCTGGGTCCATGGCGTAGACGAAATCAAGCTGATTCAACCCGACCGTTCTTCGACGGCGACCGGCGCGAACGACGCCGGGAACTTCGTCGTCCCAATCGATCGCGAACGCCAATCGATCCTCCCCATCGCACTCTAACGTAAACTCGTACGAAGCTACGAGTTTACTCTGCGCGACGTACGCCTGCCTCTTCACCGTGCGCTCGCGTAAATGTGCGCTCAAATCCCCCAATTTCGTCAACCATCGATCGAGTCTCGCGTCTTCTTTCACGAGTTTTCCTCGCATCACCAGCTTATTCGCCTGTGCGTCGTGCTCAATCTCATCTATCGTCTGTATGCTCGTCTTCAGAATAGCCTTCATGGTAATCTTAAAGTGCCCCGAGATTAACTGATGCACGCGGATCGGTCCATTCGCCACGCGCACGAAAGGTTTCCCCGGCACTGTGCTCCACGCATCCCACGTCTTCTGTCCTTCGCACCCTTCACCTCGTCCTATTCGCATCATGCACCACACCGAATTCCGTTCTCGTCTCTCCGCGCCCCCCGCGTACGACGCTCGCAACGCGCGCGCCTCTCGATCCCACGACACCTTAAACCGCGTCCCCATCTCCCACGTCTCGCTCGCGACATCACTCACGATCGTCCCTTCCGTTCGCACCATGTGATACGCCCTACCGAACGCTGGAACGAGCACCGCGTACGCGAGCAGCACGAACGCGCTGCTAAAAATTGGCAACTTTGGCGCGTACACCGCGACGAATCGCGGCAACGCGCGCTGCACGCGCTTCACGGCGCGTTTCAGCGGCGAGGGCGGAGGCGACCGCGATTTCAGCCCCCCGCGCGCGCGCGTTTCCGACGTCGGCGGCCTTCGCGCGGTCGTTTTCGGTGCCGGAGACACCAAATTACCGGTTAGTTGCGAACGGTCATCCTCCGAGCGTTCGCGCGCGTCACCGCGCGCGCGAGGCTCGGACGGCGACGGGCCCGGCGTCGCGACGCGCGTTCTCGCGCGTTCTCGCGCGCGACCGCGACTCGGCGGCATCGCGCGCGTTCGCGCGCGCGTGTGACGCGCGAGGGGTCGGTCGGGCGGGCGGGCGGGCGGGCGGCGACGGCGCGAGGCGCGGCGAACGCGAAGAACGCGCGACGATGCGCGCGTGACGACGCGACGACGCGCGCGCGCGGCGAGCGCGAAGAATAGTCGTATGCTTCTACGCGCGAGTGAATGAATCACACGGATGTGGACCTACGACGCGACGCGTCTGGAGGCGCGGATGTTGCGCAAACGAGCCGAGCCGAATAAGGCGTCGACGCGAACGACGTCGAACGCGCCTTTGGACTTTAACACTTCGACCGCGCGATCGAAATTTGAGTCGTGACACTCGAGATGCACGCGTTGGATTTTGCCCCAGTCGGTCTCGTCGACGCCGTTCAAGACGTCGAGCTCGGCGCGCTCGACGTCGATCTTTAACAAATCGACCGAATCGAGCCCGTGCGCTTCGATGAGATCAGAGACCGTGACGACGGGTCGTTTCACCACGCGCGCGCCTGACAGCATGTACGCCGCGACGCACCGCACGGCGACGCGCAAAACGAAGCTCGCGATGACGCTCGCGAGACGTCGAAGCGGCGTCGCGTCGTCGTCGTCGTCCGCGACGCGCGCTCTCAACCAACGTCCCGCGCCGACGACGACGTTACTCTCCAACCCATCGTCCCCACCACCGTCGCCCCTCAGCGCGTCCAAGACGTACGCGATCAAATTCTCCGTCGTCTCCGCGTCGTCTCTCGCGTTCTCGCGCGTCGCCCATCCCGCCGCGCGCGGAAACTCGACGAAATCCGCCGCGTCCCGCCTCTCCCCCCCCACGCCGACGTCGTGCGCGTACACCGTCGCCATCCCGCGCCCATCGCGCGCCGCGCCTTTTATCTCCACCCCTCGCACGCCGCACGTCGTCGCCGCGTCCCTCGTCGTCGTCTCGCCTCCCCTGTTTTCCCGCGCGCCGACGTTTTCCACCAACGCCGCGAACGTCCTCGGGATCGGTTCGCACGCGATCACCGCGTCGCTCCTCGCCGCGAACCACAGCGCGCTCAATCCAACGTTCGCGCCGACGTCGATCACGACGCCCGTCCTTTTCGCCCCGTCCGCGATCGCGTCGAACCCGTAACACTCGCGCTCGAAGATTTCATCGTGCATGAATTTCACATCCGCGCGACTGACGTACCTGAGACGCACGCCGCGCCCCACGGCGACGCGATTCCGCGCGTCGTGCGTCCACGCGCTCGCGGGCGTCGCGCGCGCGCGCGCCATCGCGCGAGACGTCGACGTGTCGATCGGTCAACGATTCGATGCGCGCGCACAGCGCGACGCGACGTCGAATGCCGACGGCGACGCGCGCGCGCGAGCGCGACATCGTCGGCTGGGCGCGCGTCGCGCCGCGCGGCGCGCGATCGGCGCTCGCGCGCGCGGGAGGCGTCGCGTGGCACGACGCGCGCGAGAACGTCGTCGCGTGCGCGGGAGGGCGCGGCGCGCGCGACGCGGCGTCGGTGACGATCGGTGCGACGACGCGCGACGACCCGCGAACGAACGCGCGAACGAACGAACGAACGCACGAACGAACGCGGATCGGGACTGACGCCGAGCGCGCGACGCGACGGACCGATAGGGACGTGGGACGCGAGGACGCTGACGACGAGCGGCGACGCGCCGACGGCGAGCGAAGGCGCGGCGTACGCGCACGACGATGGAACGACGGAACGAACGCTCGGGAGGAAAAGGGCGATGACGTACGCGTTCGGTGGCGCGGATGACGGCGGGAGGATGCACGGGGAGACGCGGGCGATGGATCGAGAGACGAGGAAATGGACGCGGTTGGCGACGAAGGGACGAGGACCGACGAAACGCGCGGGCGCGGCGGCGACGGTGACGGCGAGAGGGCGGTTGTTCGTGCACGGGGGGGTGGGAGAGGATGGGAAGTATCTCGCCGACGCGTACGAGTTGAATTTAGATTCGTTGATTTGGAGAGAGGTGAAGATGAACGGGTCGGCGCCGACGGCGCGAGCGTTTCACACCGTGAGCGCGCTGAGTACGATGTTGGTGTGTTTCGGTGGCGATAATGGGACGGAGTTTTTGAGGGAGACGTACTACATGCCCTACGACGACGAGGTTTGGCGCGAACCCGACGCGGCGGCGTACGTCGGCGAAGACAGCGAAAACGTGTGTTGGCCGTGCGAGCGCGCGTGTCACACGGCGACGCCGCTGAGCGACGGCGATACGATGATCGTGTTCGGTGGGTTAAGCAAGAATAGCGTGTCGTTGAGCGACACCTGGGCGTGGTCCGCCACGGAGCTGTGCTGGAGCCCGGTGGAGCCGCCATCGCAAGAGCCGGACGCGCGCTTCATGCACACCGCCACCGTCGTCGGCGACGGTTTAGTCGTCCTCGGAGGGATGACGCTGAACTTGAAAGGAGTGGACAGCGGCAAGTCGCACCGCGTGTTCGATCACATGTACATTTTAACGGGTTTGCAGCTCCTGACGCACCCGGCGAGAAAAGCGACGCAGGGCAAACCGAACGACTCGCCGCCGCAGCGCTCGACTCGAAAATCCTTTTCACAAGAACACCCAGAGGGGTTACCGCCAAAGAAGAAGCACTCAGCAGCGGTGAAAGAGATGCAGCGTAAGAGTTCGCGTCAGTCGATGGAGATCGTCGCGGCGGCGGTAGACGTCGCGGCGGCGGCGGAGCCCGAGGCGAGACGGAAAGCAAAGGCGGCGGAACCGAAGCCTTCGGAGCCCGCACCGTCGGCGCAAAAGACTCTTTCAAAAGGACCATCGACGCCTAATTTCTTCTCGAAAGAAGCGACGGCGGAGTTCGAGCGCGGAGTCAGGACGCGCGGAACCGAGATGAGAGTCGTCGCCGCGCCTCTCGCGAAAAAGCCGAAGACGCGCGCGCCGAATCCTAAGAAGAACGTCGCCAAGCCGGCTTCAAAGTCGAGTCCCCCGCCGAAGCGTGCAGTGAAAGGCCCAGTGCATGCGCACCAAACATCGTCTCCACCGGCGCCCGCAACGATAGACGTCGAAAAACGCTCATCGGTGCAAGTAGTTAAAGAGTCCGCGAACGTCGCGCCGCCGCGCGCGGATACGCGCGACATTCCCGTGCCAGGCGTGAAGCTCGCACCGCCGGACGACGTGGACGAAGACGAAATCGACTTGTTCTCAGGACCCGTAAACGTATCCGATCGTGTCAACGACGAGCAAACACGACAGGAGGCGGAAAATACACCCACGCCGGAGGCGCCGGCGCCTAAGAAAGTCGCCGCGACGGCTGCGTCGATTCCGGGGGTGAAGTTGGCACCGCCGGACGACGACGAGGAGGTAGGCGCCGTGGAAAAGTCGACGCCGAGCCCACAGCCAGTCGTTGCGTCGCCCACGAAGAAGTCAACGACGCGAGAGGTGGCGGTCGCGGCGAAAGAGTTCCCCATCCCAGGCGTTCGATTGGCCCCAGTAGACGACGACGAGTGGGAAGACATGGACCCGGAGGAGCGCATGCCGTCGTTCCAAACGAGTTCGGATCAAGAGGCGCCCACGATCGCTGGAAGTGATTCGCCCGAGAGTGTCGAGGTGCCGTACGAATGGATCGCGAGTGACGACCAAAAGTTTTCAATTTTGAAGGAAAAGGCGACGGGGAAGGAAATTAGAAGAATCCCCTTGCCGGAGAGTTTGCGAGACGAAGAGTATCGAGAACGACGAGAACGAAAACAACCGGCATCTAAAGTGCAGCTAGTACCGGCGCCAGTCGAAGCGAAGGAGCCACAGCCGTCCTCGACGAAAGTCGCCAAACCTCTGAGCGTAGACGTCGACGTTGCGTTCAAGGTTTACGCGACGTTCCAGTTGACCAAATCTGCAAAGCTTTACGAGGGCATGGGACACGACGAGTGCACAAAGGCGCTCCAAGCCGCTTGGCGTAATCTGACGAAGGAAGAGCACGATGAGTGGTTGGAGATGGCTCAAGGTCCACCTTCCGCACGCAAACGCAAAGATCGCGAGGGGGAACATCCTGACAAAGAAGACGCCAAACCGTCGACATCTTCCAAAGACAATCTCGAAGTGACGCGTCTTCGCCGTGTCGCCGCCGCGCATTTGAACATGCAATTTCGCGCCGATGTCGAGCACGCCGCGGGCGCTGGTGACTTTCGCGGTGGTGATCTCGCCATGCTCGGTGAATACGTCACCGGCGTCGTCACTGGCGGCTTCGACGCCGGATACTTTGCCACCATGAGCGTGCAAACCGACGACGGTCCTCGCAACTACCGCGCCGTGTTATTCTCCCCCGTTCTGTGCTCGCAGCGCCTCCTTCCATCCGGCACCGATGACGGCGACAAACGTCCCACGCTCGTCTTACCCAGCTACTGCGTCCCCGGCACGTCCAACTCCGTCGCTCGCAACATCGTCTTCACCCGCGAAGACGCGAGCGACGGCGCCATCCGCGCGGACGCCGTCTGGGGCCATCCCCTCCCCGACGTCCCATCCAAGCCGATCGTCGCCCTCGTCGACGAAGACGTCGATCGCAAACTCCCCGAAGATCGCGCGCTTTAGAGTTCGCCGCGGTGACAATCACAATTCACAGTTTACGATTCAACAAATCGCGCGTCTTCGTCGCGCCGCGCCGAGAGCCAAAAAAAGCCACCGAGGTCGGCGCGAGCTCGGCACCCCGACGCATTTCTTCGCGCCTCGTGCGACGATGTGCCGACGCGTGCAGTGCTCGAAGTGCGATAAACCCACGTGGGCGGGTACGCGCGATGCGATCGACGCCTCGACGCGCGCGCGCGCGCGCGACGACGACGACGCCGCGCGCGACGAATGCTCGACCGAACGACTGACCGCGGACGCGATTCGCTCAGGATGCGGCATGCACATCGAATCCGCGCTCGCGGGCGTCGCGGTGGAAGACAGGTGCGCGTGTGAGCGCGGGAGCGTGTTCGGGAGCTTGTTCGGGGGGAAGAAGACGTCGAACAAGGAGGAAGTAGACGCGCGGCTTTCGTCGCCCGCGAGCGAGCGTCGTAAGAAAGGCGAACGGATTATGATTACGATCACGGTTTACGCGACGAGTCGAGCGAGGATTCGAATTCGGCGGCGAGCTCGCGCTTGAGGTTAGAGATGGTGGTTTTGGCGTCTCGCGCGGAGTCGCGGAGACGCTCGAGGCGTCGGCGCGCCGAGGCGTGCTCGCGAAAACCGTCGTCGATGGAAACCTCGAGGTCGAGCTCGCGTGCGGATGGCGTGGCTGAAACGTCGATGATGCGGGCGATTTTGAGAGCGTCCAGGGCACCGCGATCGGTGTTGATTTTGGTTTTGAGCTCGTTCATGCGTCGCGCGAGAGTTCGCGCCTCGGCGGCGAGCGCCTTGGACTCATCCGTTTTACGTCGAAGCATCGGCGCCACGCGCGAGATGTCGCGACAAAATTTCGTAAATATCTCTTCGTTCGGGTCTTCATGAACGGCATCAGCGGCGTCGGCGGTGCCTTGATCTATCGCCGAAGGTTCCATTGGCGGTGACGCGGCGCCCGTCACCGCGCCGGCGCGTTCGGCGCTCCGACACATGTCGCGCAGTATTTGCTGCACGGCTCTAATTTTTGCCACGCTTGATCCACACTCGAGCACGTAATCATCTTCATCCACGTACATACGCACGTTTGCTCGCAAAATCTCGAGCACGTCGGCGCTTAGCTCGAGCTCAAGCGCGTCGTTTTCGCTCGATTCCACTCGCCGAAGCAATGCGAGTTCCACGCGTAGGCGTTTATTTTCTTCCTTCAAACGCGCGATGAGCATGTCCACGTCGAGTTCTTCATTCATGAAGACTTCGTTCGATATCTTACGCACGCGCTGGGCGAATCGACACGTGCTAACGCTCTCATCGAACGCGCCGTCGTCCGCGCTCGCTGTGGCAATCATAACGGTTTGACAATTCCCACCGAGACTGTCTCGTAGCATCGTCGTCATCAAACTATTTCTGTACGGCACGTGAATGTTTTCGTTACCATCGGCGCGCTCCTGTAATGCCACGATGACTTGCTCCAGGAAGTGCAACGAGACATTGATGTACTTGGCCTCTTGCAGCGTCGCGCCGTCGACGCGGCTTTTGTTCACCCGTTCGCTCCCTGCCAAATCCACTAGATTCAATTTCGCCCGACGCAACGTGTCCGCCCCGCGCGATCGCCGCGTGATGGTGATGGTAAATATGCAATGCGATCGACTGGACGCCATATTCAGCGGCGTCTCCGCCACCGCTCGGTTACTATCGCCAACGAAGAGCAAATCGAGCGCCTCGGCTTCGCTCGACACGACGCGCGTCGTCAGATCCATCGTGTGCATGCACCCGTGTTCGTCCTCCATCAATCGAACCTTTGGTAATGGGATTTCTGACGCTCGCGCGTATCCTCGCGCCGCGCTCTGTCGCTCGTCCAACGTCGTCGCGAGTAAATCGTACCCTTGTTCCATGTAAATCTCCGCGTAACTCACCTCCACAGTGAACTTCGCATCCTCGTCCGCTCCGATCTTTGCGATGCGTTCGAAAATCAACGACAGCGCCCTGGGGACGATGCCTCGATCCTCGTACCGCGCCGGTCCTCCCGTCAGCGTGTACGTCTTCCCGCTCCCCGTCTGCCCGTACGCGAACAGCGTGGCGTTGTACCCGCCCAGCGCCGCCTCCACGACGTCGCGACCGACGGCATCGAACACCATCGCCTGACTCGCGTCTTCATCGAACACATCATCGAACGCAAACACGTGTCTCGCATCCTTCGCTCCCGCGCGTCGTTCAGACGCCGCGCGCGCGCACTCAACCACCCGCGCGCGAGTCGATTCGTCTTCCTCTTCGTCGCGCTCGAGCGCGCGTATCGACGCCTCCGCGCGCGCCGACCGCGACGCGCGACGCGGTCGCAGGCGTAAAAACGTCCGTATTCGCGTCGTCGACGCCGCCATCGCCCGCGGTCCGTCCAGGCGTCACCGGACGCGCGTCGTTGTACCGGTCGGGTTTGTACCGGTCAGTACCGGTCAACCGTCGCGCCGCGCGAACCGTCACACGAGCGCGCGTCGCGCGTCGCGCCGCGCCGCGTCGACGATGCAGGCGCTGGCGACGTCGTCTGACGCGCCCGCACCGCGCGAGGCGCGCGACGCCGCGCGCGAGACGCCGGTCGGTCCCACGAGGTCGAGGTCAAACGCGACGCGCGACGACGTCGACAGCGCCGCGGAGGACGCCGGCGACGCCACGGCGTCGACGTCGTCGCGCGCGTGCGTCGTGCTGTCGCTCGGACGCGCGGTCGTCGGCGACGCGCGGTACGCGAACGGCGCGCGCGCGTTCTGCGACGGCTACCGCGCGCGCCGGGACGCGGCGGCGAACGGAAGCCTCGGAACGACGACGGCGAGCATCGAGGCGACGAGTTTCGGACCTTTGTTTCGAGTCGTGCTGCACGATTACGACGATGAAGCGTTCGTGGCGCATCATCCCGGGACGGCGACGCGAGAGGCGAAGCGTTTCGTCGACCGGGCCACGGGACGTCGTACGACGTGTCCGTCGTACGACGACGTATTTGGGTTCAGCGATCCGAGCATAGAGCAAAGGTTGAGCGCGCTGCCGAACATGGATAAAGTCGTGGGATACGTGCGACCGACGGTGCGAAATAGGTATCGGATGAGCGAGGCTGAGGTGGTCGAACGGCGCCGGCGTGAGGCCATCGAAAACGCCGGCGCCGACGAGACGCCGAGCATCTTCAGGACGCCCAGCGTCGAAAAGTGCGATGTGTGTGATTCTGTTCGAGAGTTTGACCAAGATGTGCTCGTGCAGTGCGATGAGTGCATGATTTTGGTTCACATGGGTTGCTACGGCGTCACGACTGCGCCGACGGGCGGGCGTTGGCTGTGTCGAGCGTGCGAACTCGGCTTGCGCACGCCGCCGCGGTGCGCGCTGTGTCCGAACGTGGGTGGTGCGATGAAACCAACGTTGTGTGGGAGGTGGTGCCACGTCGTATGCGCGTTGTGGGCGGAATGCACGTTCGCGCATCCTGATGGCGTCGCGGAGCCCATCGAAGGCGTCAACATGGTTCCAGCGGAGAGTTTGAAAGCAACGTGCGCGGTGTGCGAGCAAAGTTACGGCGCGTGCGCGCAGTGCATGGGTACGAAAAAGTGTCAAAAAGCGTTTCACGTGTACTGCGCGAGAGACGCGGAGTGTGGATACATCGCGCACTCGCGCACGGTGGCGCAGCTGAAACAGGCGGGCATTCGCAAATTCATCGTGGGTTACGAACAGCCTCTGCGAAACACCGACACACTTTTGTTTCCGAGTTGTCCCGCGTGCGCAAACTGGCGAGGTCGCAAGCGCAAACGGCGCGCGTCGACACCGAAGAAGCGAACTCAGACACCGAAGACAAGGCCAACTGTGGATTCGCGCGAAGTCGAAGACAAAGACGAAGACGCGAAACCACTCCAGTGCGCCAAGTTTGACCCTTTAGGCGCGTACGCTCGCGCGTTGACGGTGTCGCCAAAGGATTCGATACCATATCTCGTCACGGGCGCGCGAACGAGTCGCTTGGAATCGTTCAGTCTTCGAGCCGTCGCACTTGCCGATCCGCCGCGAAATCTGAACGAGCGTTTCGAGCGCATGAAGGCGACGATTTCAGATCGCTTGACGCTGGGGAAATCGTATATTCACGGCTATGGTTTATTCGCAAAACGCGCGCACGCGCGAGGCGAGATGATCATCGATTACGTCGGCGAAATCGTGCGTCCAGTCGTTGCCGATATTCGCGAGCGCGACGTGTACGACACCTGTTTCGGCAACGGGACGTACATCTTCGCGCTAGGCGGCGACGATCAACCCGTGCGCTTAGACGCCACGTGTGCAGGAAATCTCGCAAACTTGGCCAACCATTCGTGCGCACCGAACGCGCATTCGAGACAAGTGTACGCCGCGAACGACAACCACATTTGCTTATTCGCGTCGCGAAACATCCAGCCCGGCGAGGAAATTTTGTACGAGTATAGACTCGGCGCCGATCAGACGTTACGATGCAACTGCGGCGCCGCAAACTGTCGCGGCGTCGTCAACTTTACCGCCGAGCACCCGGCGTAGAAATTAGACGAGTTTTAGTAGTTGAGTCCAGCGTCGCCGTCGACGACGCGCCTTCTCTCACCCATTCCTCCCATATTATTACACTACGCGACACCCACGACGACGATCAATCCTCCTTCGCCGCCTCCGCAAAATACGGATTCTCCTTCGGCTCTTCGATGATTTCAATCTCGTGATCAAAATCCCACGGCTTCCACGCGCGCATCTTCGGGATCAGCGCCAACTCGTCCTTCGCCGCCTCGTACATCTCCTCGATTTGCCCCTCCCCGATCGCGTCCTCGATCTCCCTCACGCTCCCTCCCGCCCTCACCTTGGCCAACCGTTCGGCGTACAGCTTCGTCACCGCCTCGCGATACCCCGCATCGCTCGGGATCCCGACCTCGACCTCGCGCAAAACCTCCTCGCAGATCGCCTCGTACGTCGCCTTCGCGTCGTCGAGCACGTCGAGCCCGACGATGCCCGTGGTCTGTTTCTCCGATCGCGACGCGCTCGCGACGTACGCGCGCGACGCCGCGCGGCGCGTCAGAAGCGCGCGCGCGACGCGACGCAGGTGCATCCTCCGTCGTCCGTCCGTCCGTCCGTCGCGACGACGTGTGCGGCGCCGGCGCGTCGATCGCGCGGCGCGCGCGTCGTAGGGTTTATCTCGCGCACCTTTTTCGACGCGCACCTTTTACTACATGGAGAACTTTTGCGCTCGAACGCGCGCTTTTTCGAATAAATCACGAGCCGTAGAGCGAGGGACGCGCGCCCCATCACCGCGCGCGCGACCGCGCAGGGTCGCCGCGGCGTCGCCGGGCCGACCGCGGACGACGACGCGATGCGGTCGAGCGACGACGACGACGACGACGACGACGACGAAGAAGAAGACGAAGGAGACGAATCATACGAGGCGCGCGATGGCGACGACGACGACGACGACGTCGTCGTGACGCAACGGGACGTGAAAGCGGCGAACATCGCGTCGCTCGTGAACGGGACGTTGGAGACGTGCGCGCGACCGTACGTGCGGGGACTGACGGTGGAGGACCCGGCGGTGACGCTGAAACGGGCGTTTAAATCGCCGTTTCCGAACGCGCCGAATCGGAGCGGTGCGGGACGAGCGATGCGATGCGACGGCGATGCGAATGGGATGGAGGCGCGCGAGACGCGTTTGAATCTTCGCGTCGGCGAGGGAAACCGGGCACCCGAGGGAAGAAGGCGGCGCGCGAAGACTGACGATGAAACGCGCGCGTCGAACGATCGCGATTCGTGCGAACAGCGGAATTGGAGCGACGGTTGGCGAGTCGACGGGTGTTCGTGCCGTGGGGGTCGAAGGCGAGCGACGTCGCGAGGGCGTTGCCGAAGCCGACGCAGTGCGCGGCGACGGAGGAGGCGATCGTATTGCCGGAAGGGATCGAGGATTTAGTGCTTTGGGAGCCGGATCGCGAGGGTGATGGTGGAGAGACGAGCGCGACGGCCGGTGGGGCGAGCGCGAAACCGATCGTGGTCGATCGCATGCTCACGAGATGGTTGCGACCGCACCAACGCGAGGGGGTCAAGTTTATGTTTGAGTGCGTCATGGGTTTGCGCGATTTCGAAGGCCAAGGGTGCATTCTCGCGGATGACATGGGTTTAGGTAAGACATTACAAGGGATCACGCTGCTCTGGACGCTCTTGAAGCAAGGTATCGATGGTACGCCCGCGGTGAAGCGCGCGTTAATCGTCTGTCCGACGTCGCTGGTGTCCAACTGGGACGACGAGTGCAACAAGTGGTTGAATGGGCGCGTGAAAACGTTGCCCATTTGCGACTCCACTCGCGCTGAAGTCGTGAGCTCGGTGAAGCAATTTCTCGCCCCGCGACATCTCGCGCAAGTCATGATTGTGAGCTACGAAACGTTTAGGATCCACTCGGACCGTTTCAACTTTGACGGCGCGGTGGATTTGATCATGTGCGACGAAGCGCATCGCCTGAAAAACGGCGAGACGCTGACGAACAAGGCGTTGTGTTCGGTACCGTGCTTGCGAAGAGTGATGCTGAGCGGGACACCCATGCAAAATCACTTGGATGAGTTTTACTCGATGGTTGGCTTTTGCAATCCCGGCTTGCTCGGCACCCCTCCCGAGTTCGCGAAGAAGTTTGAGCGACCCATCTTGGCTGGACGCGAACCAGACGCGACGGAAAAGGAACTCGAACGCGCGCAAGAGGCGAATAGCGAGCTCTCTGATCTCGTCAACAAGTTTATCTTGCGTCGCACGAACACGATTTTGAGTAAGCACCTTCCGCCGAAAGTCGTGGAAGTCGTGTGCTGTAAGCTTTCGCCGCTTCAGCAGGCGCTGTACGAGCACTTTCTCACGTCAAAGGCGGCGAATCAGGCGTTGACTGGAAAGGCGACGGCCGTGTTACCCGCAATCACGGCGTTAAAGAAGTTGTGCAATCACCCGAAATTGATTTACGACATGATTAATGGCGCAAAGAACACTGGTCAAGCGGCGAGCGGATTCAGCACGTGCGCGGAATTTTTTACTCCCGGAATGTACGACGGCGGCGGGGGGCGGAGTGGTCGCGGTGGCGGTGGCATGATGCACGGCTGGGAAGAGCACAGTGGAAAGTTTGCTGTACTCGCGCGTCTTCTCGCTAATTTGCGCGCCGAGACTAAGGACCGTATCGTCATCATTTCCAATTACACGCAAACTCTCGACTTGGTGGGCAACATGTGCCGCGAGCGAAACTACCCGTTCGTGCGCCTCGACGGCTCGACGTCTATCGGAAAGCGTCAAAAGCTCGTCAAACAGTTCAATGATCCCACGAGTAATTCTTTTGTGTTTCTCTTGTCTTCCAAGGCTGGCGGATGCGGTATCAACCTCATCGGAGGTAATCGTCTCGTGTTATTCGATCCCGACTGGAATCCCGCCAACGACAAGCAAGCCGCCGCGCGGTGCTGGCGCGACGGTCAAAAGAAGAAGTGCTACTTGTATCGCTTTTTGGCCGCGGGCACGATCGAGGAGAAAGTTTTCCAGCGTCAACTGTCCAAGGAAAGCTTGCAAAACGTCGTCAACGGTTCGGGGGAACTCGAACAATCCGTCATGTCCAAGGACGAGTTGCGAAAGTTGTTTTCGTTGGACTGCACGACGTACTCGGATACGCACGACACGTGCGGTTGCAAGCGATGCCCCGCGCGGAACGGTGACGACCTCGGGTGCGACCCGGACGCGGAATACAAGGAATGGGAGGAACAAATCGACGACGCAGACGAACAAAAGCTCGACGAGTGGGCGCACCATCACCGCATGGACAAAGTTCCCGACGATATGATGAAAAAGTCGGCGGGCGAGGACGTATCCTTCGTGTTTTCGCTCAAAGTTGAGGGCGCGGCTATTGATGAATCGAAGAAAGCTCCAGCACCCGAAAAGAAGTCGGAGGAAGCGTCTGAGAAGAAGCCGACGCCGACGATGCCGTCGCACTCGACGCGCCCACCGACCAGATTCGTGCCGCCGGCGCGACGTCCGCTCGCGCCGCGAGTTGCGCCGCAGGCGACGGCGATGCCGGCGTATCAACGACCGAGTACTCTGATCGCTGCGAAGCCATCGGAAGGTCGCGTGCCGCCCATGCGCGCAGCTGTGAAACCTGCCGCGAAAGCGCCCAAGAAGAAGAAGAAACTTGAGAGCGAATCCGAAGACGAAGACACCGAGGAAGAATCCGAACAGGAAGAATCTGAAGCCGAGGAAGAATCTGAAGAAGATGAGCCAGTCGCTGATACGGAAGGGGACGACGATGATGAAGTACCAGATTCTGAAGATGAAGACGTCGCCGACACCTCTGCGCCGCGTCAAAAGCGATCATCACCGGACGCGGATGAAAGCGCGACGCGATACAAGGCGGCGCGCCTGTCGTCCTTAACGTCAGATCGAGGCTTTGCGGTGCCGCCGCGCTCGCCCAGCGACGAATCCGACGGATACTAGAAAGAAAAAGTTGTTGTTTCATTTTATTAAAAAGCTTCGATTGGCATCGCGTAATAGTGCGCTGCGTCCGCCTCCGCCCGCGCCTCTCTCCCCGGCCAACTGTCGATTCCCATCAAAACGGTTTATTAGTACCCCATCTGCGCCTCGGCGGCTTCCGCGAGGATCGGGAATCGGATGTATTGACCGCTCATGCAACCCACCGCGGCGAACGCGAAGGCGGCGAGAGTGACGACAAAGATGGCGTTGTGCATGATCATGGTCACGATTCCCGGTAAACCGATGCCCAAAATACCCGGTCCGAACAACGCCTCGAGGAGAGACGGGAAAATCAACGCGATGTCGAGCAAAATCGCTTGCATACCGTTGAAGCGGCAAAAGCGCGACAAGTTTTGATTCTTCGCGATCCCAAGATATATGGCGAAAAACATTATGAGATTCCCCATCGGCAACATCGCCACCCCGCGCAAAATCGGCATCAACGGCTTCAACAGCACCACCGCGGCTGGAAACTGGCCGAAGAAGAAGCGCCCGTACCGCAACGCGCTCAACAACGGCAACAAGTACGGCACCAACGCCACGACGCGATCGGGCACGGGAACGATGTTAAATCCACCCCCGGCGTACCCTCGCGCGACGACCGTCGTCGTCCCTCGCGCGCGCGTCGCGCTTCTCTCCCTCGCCGCGACCGCGCGCGTCGTCGTCGTCGTCGTCGTCGTCGTCCCCGCGCGCGCCGTTCGCCGTCCCGTCGTCCGCGTCTCCCCCATCCCGACCGCGCGCGCCGCCACCCTTCGCCCCATCGCCCGCGTCTGTCGCCTCGCCCGCGCCGTCGTCGTTCGCACCGCCGCCCGCGTCGCCGTCGTCGCCGTCGTCGCCGTCGTCATCATCCCTCGATTCGCGCTTTACCACGATTCACCGTCCACCGCCTCGCTTTCGCGCCGCGCCGCTCGCGTCGCGTCCGCGCGACGGGTTTTCCGCGCGTTTCGACGCGACGCGACGTCGCGTCGCTCGATGCCGCGCGCCGTCGCCGTCGTCGTCGTCGTCGATTCGATGCGATCCCGCGCGGGTCGTTACGCGAACCCATAACATTAAAATCCCGTACGTAGACGCGCACTCGACCGATCGATCGACCGACCGCGTGACGTCGACGTCGACGAATGCGAGTGCATGATTGCGCGCGTCGCGACACACCGCGACGCCGACGACCATGCGCGCCGTGAACCGAATCGCCGACGGACGCGCGATCGTCGCGCGCGCGCGACGCGTCGAACGACGACGCGCGACGCGCTCGACGCGGGCGGAAAAAGAGGGCGAACAGATGAATCAAGAGATGGCCGGCGGCGAGATCGGGCTCGGCGGACTGGAGGACATGATGGACAAGGCGGACGGTGGGGCGACGCCGGATTTCGTGAAATCGCTCGGCGTGAAGGAGTTGGACGATGTGTTCGCGATCCTCGGGTCGCAGACGAAGGGCGCGGAGCTCGGGCAGTTGGTGCTGAGCGAAAAGTTTGGGGAGACGCTGTACCGCGAGAGCGGGTTCACGAGCTTGGCGGAGACGATCAACGGTCGATGCGCGGTGCGTTGGCGAGTCGCGCGAGTCGCGTCGTTCGATGGGGATTATGCGTCGAGAATCGCGATGGGGGGACGCGGACGCGCGCGCGCGGTGGCGAGCGCGAGACGGGGCGCGAGACGGGACGCGAGACGCGCGCTCGAGACGCCAGCGCTGGAAATATCTCGTCGCGCGCGCGCGAACGCGCGCGACGCGGCTGACGCGAAGACTGACTGACGAATATGTTTACGCCAACGCAGATGGTTGGTTTCGTTCTCGCCGTCATGAACACCTTCAACGGTGACTTGCTCACGATGATGGCCAAGGTTCCCCTCGCCGTCGTCTTCGTCATCGCCACCATCAGCGCGGCGAGCGTCGTGCAAAAGGTGAACCCGACGGGCTACATCCCGGACAACGTCAACGGTGCCGCCATGAACGCGTACTCCGGCGCTAAGTTGGACGAAGTGTTCACTTACAAGGCGGAACTGGTGAACGGTCGCATGGCTATGCTCGCCATGCTCTTCTTCGTCGCCACCGCGTCGATCTTTTAAGCGCTCGATCGACGTCGATCGAAGCGGCGCGATTCGTCGCGACGTCATTTTTTGTTCAATTCGCGCGATCGCCGCGCGCTCGGTGTGATGAAGGACGAGAGTTGATTCAATATCACTTCCCGTCGTTACCGCACTCGCGCGTCGTCGCATGTTCGTTGTAACATCCGCTAAGCAACACTACTATTCGCATCCGTCTCGACTCCGTCGTCGCGGCGCGTCCGCACTTCTCGCCGCATGCGTCTCACCAAAGCTCAAAAAGAACGCGATGCGCTCCTACTCGCGCGATTTCGTGTCTACCGCGAGTGGTGTCTACCGCGCGAGGTGCGGCAATGCATAGAGATTCGAACTCGCACGGCCAATCAACAACTCTACGAGGACTGTAAACATCTCGCGCAGACGTCGAGAGGGCGAAAGCGAGACCTCGGCCGCGCGCTCGAACGCGTCGGGTGCGCCGAACGACACGCGCACGCGCTCTGTCAATCGTTCATAAGAGGGTCCGCGCACGTATCGTGGACGGCACGCGGAGTTGCGCATGAAATGGCGCGGCAAAAGTACTTGCTCGAGCACTCCGGTGCGTTCAAACGCGAGATCGGCGCGATGGCGGCGAAGATCAACAAACGCCTTCACGAGTTGGTGATGGCGCGCGGACGTGTCGAAAGCGTCAGAGATGACTCAATAGTGTATGAACGAATTCGTTCGGAGGCGACGCGGGATGTGACTGGAGCGGAGACCTTCGCGGCGGCGGCGGCGAGCGTCGCGAGACACTGGCGAGATTTCCCTGTGGGGGGTTGGCCGTGGCCTACGGCGCCGCCGCCCGCTCCACTCACGAAAGGAGAAAAAGCGGTGTTATTCTTGAAGAAACTGAAATGTCACGGAGCACGCGAGCACGACAAGTTCGTGAACATCATGAACATGCACAAATATAATTTTCTGAGCGTGCGAGACGTCGATCGAGAAGTCGCCGCGTTGCTGCCGCGTCATCCGCTGCTGCGCGAGTTCAGAGAGACGTTCTTGCGCCCCGCGAGCGCGTGAGCGGTCGCATTGATGCGTGCTAACGCGACCATTATTCGACGATACTGTATGACATGATTGTGTAATATGACTGTATGACTTCCAGACGAGTGACGACGTCGCGACGCCGCCAGACGAGTGACGACGTCGCGACGTCGCGACGCCGCGCGCGCGCTCCTTCACAACGCGCCTCTTCGACGCAATGGTTCGACTGACCAAGATCGAGAAGAACCGAAGAAAGCTCATCAGCTGTAGATTGCTCGTCTATAAGCTCCACGCGCTACCTGTCGAATCGTGGCGAATCATCGAGCGTCATACGCGCGCGTTAAATCTGGAACTCTGGCACAAGACGAAACACTTGCAGCAAACTGCGAAGCAGCGCAGGGCTGATGTGAAGGCGGCTCTCCAGACTCATGGGTGCGAAGATCGCATCGACGAATACCCAATAAGCAAGCGATTTATCGCCGGGAAACTCAAAAGTTGGACGGCGATACGCGTCGCGGAGCACGTTGCAAAACTCAGATATCTCCTAGACGGACACTCTCGGGAGTTTGAACGAGAAATGGCTGAGCTCGAAGGCGCAATCGATGATGAGGTTGAAGAAATCGCCGAGATCGCGGGCATGGAACGAGGCAGAGGGCCGATTTATTTCGGTGGTATTCGTCGTGAGGCGCTGCGCAACGTGCACGGTGCTGAAAGCTACGACGAAGCCCGGATATGCATGGCCGAGAGCTTCACCGGTGACATGCCGCGGGTCTGGCCTTGGCTCGAGCGCCGGGTCTGAGCGACGATGTCAATAGTTATCGATGTGACTTACAATGCTCGATTGCATACAAAACGTACTCGTTCACACGACGAGATTTGCACGCTCGGCGCGCCCCTCTGGCGTGCGGCGCTCGCGACGCTCACGAGCGAAGTCGAGAATCGAGCGCGATTTAAACACCGCTAAGACGATGACGCACACGAAAGCGAATGGAGCCGCGAACGCGACGAACGAACCAAATGGACGCTCAAAATCGCGCACATCGCCGAGGGAAGCGTGTTTACCTTGTACGTCGTCGACGGCGTCACCACGCGCTTTTTCGTGGTGCTCATCTTTGACTCCGACATCTTTCACGCCGAGCTCTTTCACGCCGAGCGCGACGGTAGCCGCCGCTGCTCTTCGCACGAGCTCGTGAGCGGTGATTACGTTTTTCTCTGCGGCGCCGAGTCCTGCATCATTCGCTTCAATCAGCCTATCTCGCAGATGCCCTTTACTTAAACCAATAGGAGCAACGATCTGGTCTTCTGGCACCGAACCAAGAATCGCAGAGCACTGTCCTGCACACGTTCCGAAGACGAAATTTTGCGACGCGAGATTCGGGGTGTGGTACTGCACTCGATTTCTCCACTTTCCCGCCTGCACGTCCGTACAGTCGGACGTGAACGCCGGAGACGCAGTCTCTCCGTAGTAGGCTTGCCACATTTCGTGACCGAAAATGTGTCCCGAATCGTAGACGTGATTGCCTTCGGCGTCCGCCAGCGCGAACCCGTAAGCGACGGAACCAGACCAACCACTTAGTGTGGCGCCGTAAGTGCATGTATGATAGTAATCATTTCCATCGCGCCCGGTTATCGGAGTCATGGCGATACCTCTGCTGTACGGCCACCTCATGCGGTTACCAAGAGGTGGTCTCTGTGATACGAGCTTGACTTGCGTCAAATCATCGACTGCCAGCGGGACGTGAAGATAACGCTCGTCTACGCCTTCCTCGGCTTCTCGCGTAGACGTGTTGTTCAGTGTGTACTCTATTACGCTTTGTGGAATGCACTCCGTACTGACGTAGTAGCACGGCGGAGGAACGACCATGCATGGATCAGCAGCCGGACAACTCGGATGTTTGTGATCTGAAGCTGAGAGCGCCTCAAGAATGCCTTCCAACTCGCTCGTATCGTTGTCTTGAGGGCAAACCAAGTCATCGGAATCGCAGTTCCAGAGCGCGCCGACAGGACCTTGAACGTCGAGTTGCGTTCGAGACCCGGCGCACGTAGCCTTGCAGTTTCTGCCGTATCTGAAATGCCATTGAGCTCCATAGGTGCTGAGACTATTGCGATGATACTTCGACAGATACGCCGGCATCGTAATGTCGTCAGCCACATCATCAACAATACTCGCCAATGGAACTGGGAGAATGGGAATGTGTGTGTGATTGTTACGGTGCCCATACACCGGAACGACGTATGGGTTAGCGACAAACACGACGAAAGGTTCCATTTCGAACGATTCGTGCTCGTCGTATTCCGGAACACTCGCGAGCGGCACGAATGGCGCAAAGTGGGGCGGTGGTGGCGGGCTCGGAGGCGGGCTCGGAGGCGGGCTCGGAGGCGGGCTCGGAGGCGGGCTCGGAGGCGGGCTCGGAGGCGGGCTCGGAGGCGGGCTCGGAGGCGGGCTCGGAGGCGGGCTCGGAGGCGGGCTCGGAGGCGGGCTCGGAGGCGGGCTCGGCGGGCTCGGAGGAGGGCTCGGAGGAGGGCTCGGAGGAGGGCTCGGAGGAGGGCTCGGAGGAGGGCTCGGAGGAGGGCTCGGAGGCGGGCTCGGAGGCGGGCTCGGAGGCGGGCTCGGAGGCGGACTCGGTGTTGGCGTCGGCGTCGGCGTCGGCGTCGGTGCGGCAGCCAGGGCGGCGGCGGCATTAGGTGCCAGCACTGCGTTGTGATATTCGAGATACCTCTCTTCTGCTTCCAAGTTAAAAGTCGCCAAGTCGTCTTGCGCGAGCTGCGCATCCAAATCAGTCAAGAATGAATAACTATTCGTCGTTTTCCAGGCCTCGATTGTGTCTACAACGTGTTGTTGGTACACTTCATCGGCAGATATATTGACATTTTGGTTGAACGACCAAACATCTGCAGCCGCAGCTTCTGAATCTAGTGAAAGATCACAGAGGTACGTGTTTATTGTGCACTGCGAAGACTGCCATTCGTCCACCTTCGTCGTAATGTAGCGTTCTTTCACTGCAGCGTTCGTACTGGTCACGTCGTCGTTGGATTGCAATCTTGCTTCTGGAGTGGTCACGCTGTACGAGTGCGTAGACGCCCACGTCGAAACACGAGAACTCTCCGTATTCCAGTAATGGGCGTCGTAGGCCGACTCGAGCGCTGCGTTGTATCCCTCCAGATCGTTGACCACGTCACGGATCGGCCAACCCGATGGCGCATACCCAGTCGCGGCGTTTGAAAGCAAGAAATCGTCCAAGGCGGCTTGTTCGTCGATTTGGAGCTCGAGGTGCTTGTCACCGGAAAGTTGTTCAAATCGATCCATCCATTTCTTCGTCGAAGCGCTGATCGACAAACCTTTGCGGTAAAACTTGCCTAATTTCGACACATCCCCCGCGCGATAGTAAAGACGGAAAAACTCGAATAGATAGTCTTTAGTATCACTGGCGATATCGGCATCGCTGATCGCATGTCTCGTCAGCCAAGCTTGCAAATCCCGTTGCACGCGCGCGTTTATCATCAAAAACGCCGCGTAACGCATGTCCATCACGAACGTAGTCGTATCGCTCGGATCACCGTATCCGGAAGCCGGTCTCAGCACTGATTCAGTCATCCAAGGACACGTGTAAGTGAGTCGAAGACTACCGAAGTAATCTGGGCTGTACGTTTTCCACACCTCGTTCCGATTGCCGTCGTCATCCGCGCCCGTGATGACGCACGCGTCATAATCGGCGTCTCCAGCGTAATGCTCGCTCACATACGCCGTGAGCGCACTCTGAAACTTGGGCAAGTTAAAAGGTTGCATTATTTGCGTGTCGTAGTTCGCGTATCGCGGGTTTTCGCGCATCATGATCCCGGGACATCTATCGAAGCGGTCCGTCACGCCGCGATGGCTGTACCTCATGCATCCCGGGTGCGGCACTCTGGGGTCATCCACGTGCGTGTACGCCCCGAGCGTCCCCACCGCGGCGATCGACACCGTCACGCACGCGAGCGCGACGGCGAGCGCGCGCCCGATCGTCACCACCGCGCGCACATTTCGTCGAGTGTGCGGTCGGGTGTTCCGCGTCGTCGTCATCGTTCTCGGCCGTGGACGCACATTCGATAGGGTGTTACGCGTCGTCGTCATCGTTCTCGCCTTTCCCGTCTCGCCGGCGACGATCACGCCGGTGCGCGGGAGAGAAGCATCGCGACGCTGTTTCGATGGCATCCTTCGCGTCGACGCGCGCGGTGATGTCGGCGTGCGCAGAGGCGCGACGCGAAGTGTCCATCGCTGGTCGGATCTTGTTAAATATGTAACATCGTTTGGGTCCGCTTTAGTAGTGTTTGGATCCGTTATAGTGCTATCTTGGGTCCGCCCTCAGTATTTTTTCCGTCCAGAGCTAAGTAAGCCCTGGACCGCGTCTCTTGAAATTTCGTCTAAGAAACTTTCGATGTGACTACAAATGTGTGACTGTGTGTGTACGACTAATCCAATCTCAGCGGCATCTCTTCCTTGCGCACGCCGTCGGCGTTCATGATCCACAGCTCCACGCGGTCGCCCGTGTAAATGTCGCGCTCCGCCGCCGTCGCGAAGCAATCCTTGATCAGCTCGATCGCCGCCGCCTCGCTCAACGGCGTCGCGCTCGACACCGCGGGCAGCACCAAAGGCGAAACCGTCTTGAGCTGATTATCCAACACCGGCATGATCAACGCCTGTCCCGAACCTTGACAGGAATAATTCGTCCGTTCGTACGAGCCCACGGCGTCGTACGTAAACACCGCCCCTTTCCCTTCCGCGTCCAACCCCGCGACGATGTTAAACGCGTAATACGGAAAAAACCTTCGGTAGTACAGCGTATTACTCAGCATTTGAGCGAACGACACGCATCCGATAGGCTTCTTATTTTGAAACTCGTACTGCTTGCATCGCGCCTTGAGCGTCTTCTTCAGCGTCTGCGCGTCCGCCATGAACCCCGCGCTCGCCATGAGCGTCTTCGGGCTCATCTGATCCACCTTTTCGTAATTTCTCGTCAAGATGCTGTATCCCGTGCTCATCCGCGTGTCGCTCGCGCATATCACATAATTTTCGCCCGCCACCGCGAGCACCGTCCCGCCGTTGTTGTCCTATCGAGCGCGTCGTCGAGCGCGTCGTCAGTCATCGCGATCCTTCCTTCGTCGCCGTCGATGCGATCGGACGATCGCATCGACGTCATCGCGTCTTCGTTCATTCATCGCCTCGCGCGCGCGCGTCCCGTCGCGACGTAAACCGCATCGACGCGTCATCAACCGCGATTGCGTCCGCGCGCGTCGTCGCGTCTCACGCCTCGCGCGCGCGCGCGCGCGCGTCGCTCGCGTCGCGCACGCACGTATGGCGACCAATTCGCGTGTTGTCTCGCGCCTTCGGGCGCCATCGCGCTCGGATCGGCCGCGCGCGCGCGCGAAAGTGACGCGGGATCGACGCTCGGAGGGACTTTCAGCCGTTGACCTCAATTCGCGTCGCGCGATTCGCTCGCCCGTCGCGCGCGCGCGCGATGGAGCTGTTTCGGAGCGAGCGAATGTCGCTCGCGCGCGTCATCGTGCCCGAGGAAGCCGCGCGGGACACGATCGAACGCGTGGGCGAGCTCGGGGTGATGCAGTTTCAAGATCTGAACTCGGACACGCCGGCGTTTAAGCGCGCGTACTCGACGCAGATACGACGCGCGGACGAACTGCTGCGACGGTTGCGGTACTTTCGAGACGAAGCGCGACGAGCGACGATCGCGGTGGCGCGATCGAGACGGAGAAACGCGACGGGACGCGGGAGCGGGGCGACGACGACGACGACGGACGAACTGGACCACGTCACGGAGGAGCTCGAACGCGATCTCGCGCAAGCGCTGAAGAATTACGAGAGGCTGATGAGGACGCACAGCGAGTTGATGGAGCTGCAGTTGGTGCTGGAGAAGGCGGGGGGGATATTTGAGGAGAGTCGAGCGGACGGAGGAGGGCGCGGCGGCGGCGACGTGGATTTTCGCGGGACGCGGTCGTACGACGACGTCGAGGGGGGGGGCGAAAGCTTGCTGCCTGTCGCGAGTGTCGGCATGGGCGCGGCGACGGAGCGGCGCGGTGAGATGGGATCGAGGTCGGGGTCGTATTTAGAGATGGCGGAATTGGACGCCGCGGGCTCGAGCGGGCGAAGCGGCGACGGCGCGTCCGCGTCGTCCAACAGCGCCGCGGGCGCGTCGGCGGTGCGACTCGGATTCATCACTGGAGTTATCCTCACGAATAAGGTGATCTCGTTCGAGCGGATTTTGTTTCGCGCGACGCGAGGGAACATGTTTTTGAAGCAGTCGCAAATCCTGGGCACCGTCGTCGACCCCACGACGGGCGAAAAGTGCGAAAAGACCGTGTGCGTGGTGTTTTTCGCGGGTGAGCGAGCGAGAGAGAAAATCATCAAAATCTGTGAGGCGTTCAACGTGAATCGGTATCCGTTCCCTGAGGATTACACACGTCAGCGACAAATGTACGCCGAGTGCACGGCGCGTCTCGTCGAGTTGCAGTCAACGCTCGACGCTTCCACGCAGCATCGCGACGATGTTTTGCGTAAAGTGGGCGACAGTCTGGAAGATTGGATTCAAATAGTTCTGCGCGAGAAGGCTATTTATCACACGATGAGCATGTGCTCGGTCGACGTCACACGAAAGGTGCTCGTGGCTCAAGCTTGGATTCCTGACTACGCGCTGTCCTCCGTGCAGACCGCCTTGACGGATGCGAATCATTCCTCGCTCGCTTCCGTTGGGACGATTTTTCAGCAAATAGAAACCAAGGAATCCCCGCCGACGCACTTTCAGACGAACAAAGTCACCTCAGTCTTCCAAGGCATCGTCGACGCGTACGGCGTCGCGAGCTATCGCGAGGTGAATCCCACGGTGTTCACCATCGTGACTTTCCCATTCCTATTCGCCGTCATGTTCGGTGATTTTGGCCATGGATTTCTCATGCTCTTCGCCGCGCTATATTTGGTGATGAACGAAAAGAAGCTCGCGGCGTCGGGACTGAACGAAATCATCCAGATGGCGTTCGACGGTCGATACGCCATCCTACTCATGTCCATTTTTAGTATTTACACTGGTTTACTCTACAACGAATGTTTCTCTGTACCAATGAATTGGTTCGGTGCGAGTAAGTATGTGTGCGATCCAAATGACCCGACGGCGTCTACGACGTGCGATTCGGCGTATAAGACCGGCCTGGTGAATAACGGCGACGGCGCGTACGCCTTTGGCGTCGACCCCATCTGGCACGGTTCGCGTTCGGAATTGCCGTTTTTGAACTCGCTGAAGATGAAAATGTCTATTTTGATGGGTGTGACGCAGATGATGCTCGGAATCTTCATGTCATTCCTAAATCAGGTGTACACAAACGACAAGCTCTCGATGTATTGCGAGTTTTTCCCGCAAGTCATCTTCCTCGGCGCGCTCTTCGGATACCTGTCGTTGCTGATCCTCATCAAGTGGTGCACGCCTGGTTCGACTGCCGATTTGTATCACGTTATGATATACATGTTCCTTTCCCCGGGCAACGTCGATTGCGCCGGCGAAGGCGAAAACGGCGGTCCCGGTTGCCCCGAAAACGTCTTGTTCCCAGGGCAAGCGGGCTTTCAAAATTTTTTGTTGTTTCTCGCCTTTGTGGCGGTGCCGGTGATGCTGTTTCCGAAACCGTACATTTTGAAGAAGCGACACGAAGCGTCCCGAGGCGGGGTTCGGCGAGGCGGCGTGCGATACGCGCGGCTTGATGCAGAAGATGACGACGACGAGGCGTTTTTGCAAGCGTCAGATGCGGAGAACAGCTCACCGTCGGCTGAAGAGGAAGAAGAATTTGATTTCGGCGAAATCATGGTGCATCAAGGGATCCATACCATTGAATTCGTTCTCGGCGCTGTGTCAAATACCGCGTCTTATCTTCGTCTTTGGGCGCTGTCACTAGCGCATGCGCAACTCTCAGCCGTGTTTTGGGATCGCGTCTTCATGGGCGCCGTGGCGAGCGGAAACGTCGTCGCCATCGTGATGGGTTTCGCCGTGTGGGCGTTCGCCACGATTGGGGTGCTCATGCTCATGGAATCTCTGTCCGCGTTTTTACACGCGTTGCGCTTGCACTGGGTCGAGTTCAACAACAAGTTCTTCAAAGGAGCCGGCTATGCCTTCGTCCCGTTCACCTTCGTCGGTCTCAGCGACAAGTCCGACGACGCGTGAACAGAACGGCAAATTAGCATCATGATATGATACGAATTGATTGTGTAATGATAAACGTTACAACATTTAGCAAAATGATAGTGTATACAGTTCACGACGACGAGCGCGTTCGTCTGAGCCACGGTCTTGAGTCGCCCGTTTGCGTTTCGACGGTGTGCGTTCGGCGCGCGTCAAAAAGCGAGTCGCGATTTGTGAGGTCTATGAAGACCTCCACAGCCTGAAGACCAATGAATGCAAGAGCGCCTCGTCTTGATGTTTCGCTTTGGTCGAGCGCTGATAATCCGACCGCGATGCCGACGACGGCGCACAGGGAACTCCACGCGTGCTGTACACCGCGAATTTTTCGGCGGCGGCGATTGTCCGCGCAAAGCGCCGCGAGTAAGTTTTTGAAAGTATCCCAGTATAGATATTGACACCTTGACACGCGTATTTGCCGCGCACCTTGTGATACGCGCGCGACGAAATGTGCCAGTCGCACGTGATCGTTTTCGCATTGGCGATTGAGACGCGAGGCGAGGCGATTGAAATCAACGCTCCATGCGATGAAGACGGTAAAGGCGAAAGCCACCGCCGCGTCCGCCGCGCTCGTCATCGTGAAGCCCGCGGCAAGTGCGACGTAGATTACTCGCGCGAACGCGTGTGCGGTCCTCGAATACTGCAGCGAATGCGCGACAATGCGTTGCATCGCAATGGATGCCACAAACGTTCCGATGGCAGCGTATAAGAGCGCGTTGGAAGGATTCCACATTCGTCGCTTGCCGTCGAGCCATCTTTCAAAAGCGTGCAGTGATATAGCTGGAGTGATACCGACGCATGCAAAGATACTGACGATCAACGAAACTGATTGAAAGTTCCAACCTTTCATGGACGCGGCAACGTTCTTCGTTGGGGCAGCGAGAAATTCTCGCGGCGACGGATGAATAACCCTTGACTTGTCAATCGGCGCAGTCTGTCGCCGCGACGACGACGACGACAGCGCTCGATGAATTGTGTGCGCGTCGCAACCCTCCAGCATAGAGCTCCATTTACCGATGAACACGACGCTGTTGCCTTCGGTGATGACGATACGATGGCACAAAGGAAGTACGGCGATATCAGTCGTGGTGAACACGCAGGACCGACGCCGGTTTGTTAGGCGATTCATTGCTCGCAATCGCGCGCGTTCATCGTATATTTCATAGAATGGGTCTTGTGCCAGCATGATACGAGCGTGCGCGCACCTTGCACGCTCCAAACCGATTTCACACGCACCACCATCGCTCGTGCTACACGCGATGACGTCGTCCGCGGTTTCCTTTGGTCGCTTGCGAAGCGCACATTCCAGGTAGCGATCTGATGAGCATAACGCCGCTTCTAACGACTCTATCAGGCGCGATCGTTTCAGAGCATCTACGCGTGATGAAGCAGATCCCAACACCAGCGCGTTGACACGCCTATCGACGGGTTCGGGCACGCGCCATTCCTTGCTCGGCGAAAGCAGTACGTCAACTTCGTCCGCATGTTCGACGCCTCGAATAAGTCGATTAAATAAGTCGTATCGTCCATCGCCGACGATGGCGACGAGCTCTCCGCCGTTTTCAACGAGCGCCGATGTTGACACAGAGGGCCCTCTGTGAGAGCTCCGTTCGTTGTCGGTCACGAGAGCTACAAATTCGACGCGTCGTGCCGAGTCAATTTTCGCTCGCCGAGCGCTCACGAGCGCTCGAACGCATGCTCGAGTCAAAATCAGCGCTGAAAATGCATCTGCTTCGTCGATGTATCGTACATACGCGGAATGTGCGAAGCAAGCGGTAATCAACACCGCGTAAGCGACCGCATCCACGTAGTTCTGTCTCGATCCAGAAACTGCCAAAGCAGCCTCGCTTTGCGCAAACAGTCGCCATTCATGCGCAATTCGTTCCGCGCACAGTGAACGGTTTGATGCCAGCAATAAAGTATCATAAACTGCTCGCTCGTATTTCTCCGTCACGCGCAAACGCGTTAATCGCGAAACTGTGTCGACGACGCCGAGCGCGGCGAAAGATGGCAAAATCCAACCGAGCTCGCCGCGAGAGACCAATCGGCGAACGCCGAACGCACAAAACACCGTCGAGGTGAATATCAAGATATTGAGAAAACGACACGCAAAAATCAATCCATCGACGTGCGAGAATCTCGATGCGTTTTCGTGTTTCGTATCCCCAATGTGAAAGAGTTCCTCGCGGCTCCAACGCGCGAGAAGACCAAACCATCGCGACGTCGGTGCGGGCGCAAACGCGCTCGCGGCGTGACGCGCGCGTGAAAGCATGTGTCTTATGCGGGTTTTTGGAACTACACGCGAAATCGAAGTCGTAGAATGTTGCGAGTTGCGTTCTGCAGCTGCAGCTGCCTCGGGACGCGCGAAACGACAACGAATACAACATGTTACAAGATAGATACTACAGCGGCCAGTCTGGAAGTGGTCCGGGTACATATTCGCAATGAAATCCGTACGGTACGCGCATTGGAATATGCACGACGCACTGCGTCGTGAGTTCGTCGCCCGAGGCGTCTAAAATTAATAACTCTGCTCGAGGCTCTTCACCGTCGACGTCGAGGTGTGTCAACACGAGCAAATAACCGTCGTCTTCGCGCGCGGCATCTTTCGAAGGAACGAAAATAATGTCACCACACGTGACACCTTCACCTAATTCGTATCGAGTCGTCACTCCTGACTGTAGGTCGTGCTTGAGTACGGCGTCGAACAGAGGAATGTCCATGCGCGACTTTGGTTCGGTGCCCAATTTGTACGCCACCGAGTACGCGAAGCGGTACTTTAAGCCAGTGTACTTGCGGTTAATACACGGAAAGTCGGAAGTCTGTTCGCATAGGCGCTTGCTCGATATTATCGCGTTAGCGTCGGTGTCGATTTGCCATCTCCACAACGCCGCAACGTCGCGACCGGCGTTCACTGGATTCTTCGCCGGCGTTGAACGCGGCACGTTCGACTCTTGGCACATCCCCAACGCGTTCGTTTCGTCGGCTTTGCACACATCCAACGTCAGAATATTTCCTTCTTCGTACGCGTTCACGACGTGATACGCAAAGCACGTCTCGCCAGTGTCAATCCAAAACGGCCCTTCCTCACCTCTTCGTGGGAGATATCCGATACGCAACGTGCATTCTCTTTCAAAGCTAAACGGCAGTCCGCCTTCGATGACGCGCGGCAAGTTGAAGATCAACGGCCCATCGATCAGCACCGTCTTTGTCGGCGTGATGGCGACGTCGTGTTGCATCGAGGGTCGAGGCACTTTAAATTGCCGCCGGTGCGTGCGTTTCCCCGTCTCGCCGTCGATCACGCCAACCGTGATCGTCGTCTGCCCATCCTGCTCGCCGCTCAGCGCCACGAGATTGTACCCGATGTAAATTAACTCGTCCGTCATCGGGCACGTCTTCGAATGCGCGGTGAAATTGTCCAGCCAATAATCCATCGTGCCAAACGTCTGATTGAAATCGCACAGCCCTTTCGTGCGCAGCGTCGGCTCTAACGCGATCTCGTACGGCGAACCGCTCTCGTACGTCGCTAACAATCGCCCCGCATGATGCGTCAATCCGTTACTACTCGTATTCTTGGACTGAATGACGAAGAACGCCGAATCCGGCTGCCGAACGTCCAAGGTCATCTTTTCCAACAACCTCGGCAGCAAGTACCGCCAAATCGGATTTATATCCCGGAGCCCCGTGTACAGCGCCGCGTTCGCCTTTTCTTCTCGCTCGAAACCGCGCGTGCGCACGTACCGCCTTGTATACTCCGCTCGTTCGCCCTCGCCGCGCAAACGAATCGCGTGCACCATGCCGTCGCCGTCGAACCAGTGATACCGATTCGTCCCGAGCGCCGGTCGAAATCGCGCGTTCGGGCCGTTCCGCAGGTACAACCCGTCCAAATCGTCCGGCAACCGCCCGCGCGCGACGACGCACGCGACGGGCGTCTCGAGCTCGCCCTCCACCGGCGCGAAGTTCCCAGATAACGCCGGGTTCGTCGTCGCGTCGTCGTCGAGCCACCGCGGCGCGCGCGAGATCGCGCGCGCGCGCGTCCCGGACGCATCGCTCGACCGCTCGCGCCGCGCGTCGACGCCCGCGGCGGCGCGCGAGACGCACAGCGCGCGCATCGCGAACGCGAGGACGAATTCGACGCTCGACGCGTCACTCACTGACGCGATGACGACCGCGCACCGACCGACGTGGGCGCCGGCGAAGGGAAAGGAACACCAAGGCGGCGCGCGCCTGTTCGGACCGAGCGCCAAGCACAGCAAACTCGACGCGAATGGATTCATGACGCTGAAGACGAGACACGAATCGCAATCGGGCGCGGACGCGCTGCTCGCGCGGGATTTGCGCGCTGAGCTCGAGGAAAAGGAACGACGGGCGAAAGGAAAGGGCGCGATCGCGGGCGCGGACGTGAAGGAGACGATCGCGGCGCTGGGGAGCGGGGCGAGCGATGATGGTGGACGGTTTCGAACGCGAGCGGAGGACGCGGACGACGACGCGAGCGCGAGCGGGAGCGACGACGAGAGCGATTCGGGGAGCGATGATGAGAGCGATGGTGCGTGTGCGATGTTTTCGTCTCTCGCGAACGATGGCGCGGCGCGCGATGCGATGCGAGACGCGAGACGCGAGACGCGAGACGCGAGACCCGACGACGCGAGGCGACGGCTGACTAACCCTACCACGCTCTCGATTCGCAGACGACGACACGGCCGCACTCTTGGCCGAGCTCGAGCGCATCAAGAGCGAACGCGCGGAAGAAGCGCGTTTGAAAGCCGAGGCCGAGGCGTCGGAGGCTTTCGAGCGACAAAAAGACGAATTAGCGACGGGGAACCCGTTATTGGACCTCGCGACTGGCGGCGCCGGCGCGAGCGCGGGCGGCGACTTTAGGACGAAACGGCGCTGGGACGACGACGTCGTGTTCCGCAACCAAGCGCGCGACGAGCCCAAGGTTGGGAAGCGTTTCATCAACGACACCATTCGAAGCGATTTCCACAAGAGGTTTTTGAACAAGTACATCAAGTAGCCCGCCGCGAAAAATGATTTTTATCTCACGACGACGATGACGACGATGACGTGAAGATGACGTGAAGGTCGACGCCGTGCGCGCCGCACTCCGCGACTCGCTCGCGCGGACGACGATCGACCGACCCACGCGCACGCGCACACGTCTTAAAAACCATGCGAACCGCGATGATGCACGCCGTGCGCGCGTACGCCCGCCCCGCGTCCGCGAGCCGCCGACCAACCCTCGGTCGCCAATCCATCGCCGCGCCGCGTCGTGGTTTCACCGTCTCCGCGCGCGCTTCGGATAAGACGGTGGAGAAGGGCGATGCCGTCGCGATTCACTACGTCGGCACGCTCGAGGACGGCACGACGTTCGACAGCTCGAGAGAACGAAACGAACCGATTAAATTCACCGTCGGCAGCGGGATGATGATCCCTGGGTTCGACAAGGGCGTCCTCGGATTGGCTGTCGGTCAAAGCAAGACGATCAAATGCGCGCCCGCGGATGCGTACGGGGAGGTGCGACCGGAAAATATCCTCAGAGTGCCGAAGAAGGACGTCGTGGACGCGGTGGGTGAAGATTTCGTCAAAGTTGGCGAAAAGCTGATGGTCGGACAAGGCATGCCGGCGGAGATCATCGAGGTGACGGACAGTGAGGTGGCGCTGGACGCCAATCACCCGTTGGCCGGGAAGACGTTGAACTTTGATATCGAGCTCATGAGCTTGGACCGACTCGAGGTGAAGCACCGAGATAAGTTCAAGTGCTATTTTGACATCACCATCGGCGGCGAAGCCGCGGGGCGAGTCACTATGGAGATTCGCGGCGACGTCACGCCCAAGTGCGGGGAGAACTTCAGGCAGTTGTGCACCGGTGAGGCTGGATTCGGATACAAGGGTTCTCCGTTTCATCGCGTGATCCCGGGTTTCATGTGCCAAGGTGGGGATTTCACCAACCGCAACGGCACGGGCGGCAAGTCCATCTTCGGCAACAAGTTTGAAGACGAAAACTTCACCTTGAAGCACACGGGACCGGGGATTTTGTCCATGGCGAACGCCGGACCGAACACGAACGGCTCGCAGTTTTTCTTGTGCACGGCTGAAACCGCTTGGTTGGACGGTAAGCACACCGTCTTCGGCTCCGTCATCGACGGCATGGACGTCGTTAAGAAGGTTGAAGCCGTTGGCTCGCAATCCGGCGCCACGTCCGCGGAAGTTCTCATCGCCGATTGCGGCGAGCTTTAGGTTTTCGAGACACAGTTACACATTTCGCCCCCATTATTCCAACCCTTAATACCGATTATTGCATTAATTGGCCTTGGCACAGTTTTAAATTAAAATCCAACACAACTACAAGTTTTACGCGTCGTCGCTCGACGGCCCAGCCGCGCGCAAGTTTTCTAAATCTTTCTCGTCATCATCGCCGATGGGGGTCAACTCCACATCCCTATACTCTTCGCCGTTCGCTGGCGTCGTCTCGTGAGCATCCGCGCTCCCTCCGGCGTCGCTCGTGTTGACGGGCGACCACGCTCCGTGCGCAGGCGCGCCGCCGAACGTCGGTATCATAAAATTGTTCTCTAAATCGTCCCACCACTCGAACAATCTTGCCTTGACGCGAAAAGCTATGGAAAGGTACCAAATCGGGTGACCATCTGCGAGTGCCCGCGCGCGCACGGCACGAGCGCGCGGCGATGGGTTGATGAAACCCAAGCCATCGTGCGCGGTCGCGCTCATCGCCGAGCTCACCATGCCCTCTCTGTCGCTCGGGTCGTGCAAGCCGAGATGTTTCATCAACGGTAGCGTGGCGCCGCCGAGAACTAGGGTAGAAACTAAGCAAATCACCAACGTCCCGGTCTCGACCGCGCGCGATCCTTGCTCGCCTGGTCGCGTCGACGGCATGTTTACGGCCAAGGCGTATGCGACGGCGCCTCGCAAACCGCACGCCGCGTGCATGACTTGAACGTTCCGGGGAATAGGCGTCTCTCGCAGTGTGTTCGCCAAACGACTGAGTGGAAATATATTCACAGCTCGAGCCGCCATGGCGAGAGGGATGCCCGTGAGCAAAATCCCAAAATCCCACAAATGATCAAACGTCGCGACTTGCATGCCGAGATAGGCAAACACAAAGGTTTCGGATAAAAACGCCGCCGCCTCGAACGATTTAAACACAGCAATTTGGGCCTCTTCGCCGACGTTATGGTACGAGTAATGCGCGTTGCCGATACCCGTGAAAAATATGCTCATAATTCCGCTCATGCCCACGTTTTCCGCCAAGACGTACGAAAAGTACCCCGAGATGAGCAACAGCGCAAACGTGTACGCCGTGCCGTTGTACGACGCCGCCACGTTCGGCGGCGCTTCCGCCAATCCCAAAGTCTTCAGCAACAGCGCCGTACCGAGCGCGATCGCGATCCCGATGAGCAACGATCCGATGGAAACGAGTATGAATTGCCCTATGACGGTCCAAAACGTCGAAACCGTAAACTCTTGCTCGTAAAACTCCGCCAACGTGCGAAACAAGACCACGGCGACGGCGTCGTTCAAAACGCTTTCACCAAAAACTAAATTATACAACAAAGGCGGCGCCGAGACGTCCGCAAAAACGCTCAGCGTCGCCACGGGATCGGTGGACGAAATCAACGTCCCGTACAACAGACACTCCAACAACGGATTCGACCCGAGATGTTTCCTCGCAATCACGCCAATCTCCACCAGCACGAACGTGCTCAGCCCGAACACGAAGCTCGAGATCACCGTCCCCACGAACGCGAACAGCGCGATGGTGAAAAAATCCGCGAAGAAATCCCGTCGCTTCAGGTTCAATCCCGCGCTGTAGATGATGATCGGCAACAACCCATAAAAGAACGCCTGCGGCGAAAATTGAAACGCCGCCACGTCCGCGCCTCGCGCCGTCTTCGCGCGCGCGACGGCGCCGAACGCGACGCCCACGATCAGCGCCGCCCCGCTCGGCTGCACCGCGCGCACGTTATACCGCTGTATGACGTAGCTCACGACGACGCACACCATGAGCAACAGCGTCGGGACGAGCGCGCTGTACCGATCGAGCGCCTCCGCGTCGCCGTGGCTCGGCATCGGCGGCGCTCCGGGCGTCGTCGACATCGACGGTCGACGAATCACGAATCCGTCTTCCCCGTCGGCGCGCGTCGCGTCGCGCGTCGCGCGATGTCGACTCGAAATCGACGAATTCACGACGCTTCGACGGACGCGAGAAAGATTCAAACCGAACCGCAGTCTTGGGCGCGCGTCGACGCGACGCCGACGCCGATGACGACGACGGCGCGCGACGACGCGCGGTGCGACGACGACGCGCGACGCGCGCGCGCGTACGTCTCGCGATGGGCCGCGCGCGACGCCGCGAGCGCGCGAGGGACGACGCCGAAAGCGATGCGCATGGCGCTCGGCGCCGTCGACGACGCGGTGTCGCACCGCGCGTTCGTCGACGCGGTGAAGACGCTGGCGCGCGAAGACGCGAAAGAAGCAAAGGATGGAACTCGCGTGCGATTGGTGTGCGAACGGACGACGACGGAGGCGAACGGGATGGGGAGGAGGGTGACGCGGCGAGTCGCGCGCGAGGCGGAGGCGGACGAACGCGTCGCGGGCGCGGTGAAGACGACGGCGAGCGGGGGGGACGAAGCGTGCGCGATGGTGTACGAAGACGAACAGAGGATAAAACGCGAGATGTATGACGCGCCGAACGAGGAGATGAACGCGTTTCGGGAGAATAAGTACGGGACGGTGACGTGCGAGACGGCGACGAGAAACGCCGAACGCGGACGACGAGGCGCGAGCGACGCGCGAGCGGCGAACGGGACGGCGGTGAAGACGAACGGGGCGTCCAAGGCGAGCGTCGCGGGGACGCCTGCGGTGGCGACGCCGAAGGAGGGTGGGGCGACCGCCGCGGGCAGGTCGGCGGCGAAGCAAAAGGACGCGGGCGCGAAGAAGAACCATTCGTTGATGTCGATGTTCGCCAACGCGCCGAAGCCCAAGGCGAAGGCGGCGACGACGAGCGAAGCGCCGAAGCGCGCCGCGGTGGCGGAGGTGAAGAAAGAAAAGGCGCCGACGCCGAAGAAGAAGGCGCCAGCGAGCGCGGAGGCGGCGATTTTAGCCGCCGAAGAGGATGAGAGCGACGACGACGATTCGGACGACGAAATCGGCGGCGCGAAGCGCAAGCCGCGTAAAAAGCGCGCGATTACGATCGAGTCCGAAGACGAGGAGGAAGACGAGGAGGAAGACATGGAAATTGTCGACGATGAACCCGAACCCGAACCGACGCCAAAATCGACGCCCAAGAAGACGCCCAAGTCGACGCCCAAGAAGAAGACGCCCAAGTCGACGCCCAAGAAGACGCCGCCGTCTTCCAAGCGCAAGACGCCGTCGACGCCGATCAACGACGAAAACGACGAGAACGCGTCAGATGTCGCTCCAAGCGAACCGAACTCGCGCCCGCAATCGGCGTCGAAGAAGCACAAGAAGGAAAAGCCGCTCTCGAAAAAGGCGTTACTGGCGCGACGAATCAAGAAAACCGTCGAGGAGATGGACGAAGAGACGGGCGAGGAAATCATGAGGACGTTTTTCGTCGACGAGTTCGACAACGAGCTCAACGAAGACGGCACTTACAAAGATCCTGATAACGTGAAGACGGCCACGGCGTGAGCGCCGTCGACGCGAAGTAGACCGATGAAAACACAGCGTTAAAGATTGATTCGTCTCTCGACCGTCGCGCGCACCGTTCGCGCCGAGACCGCGACCGAGCCGCGAACGGCGACATAAAGCGACGCCCGCGCGCGCGCGCGCGCGACGACGCGATGGCGTCGTCGACACCGACGCCCGCGGCGCGCGCGGCGCCGCCGAAGAGCGCGTACTTTGAGAACGACGTCGAATTCGCCGTCGACGACGCGCCCGAGACCCCGCGCGCGATGCTCGAACGACGTCCCGAGGGCGTGTACACGGTCGGGATCGCGCGTCGCGCGCGCTCGGAGCGCGACGATGGCGATGACGCTCGCGGTGCGCCCGACGTCGCCCGCGCGTTCGCGCTCGAGGACGAGGACGGGCATTACGCGCGGTTGGCGAGCGCGGCGGCGCGCGCGAGCGCGAGCGCGGCGTTGCGGCGCGTGGGGGGAGATCCACGGTGGATGGACGTGCAGACGTGCGTGGTGACGATTCTAGCGCATCGTGAACGCGCGTCGGAGACGGAGACGGAGACGGTGGACGTTTTGATTCAGCCCAGAGGAACGGACGGCGGCGGCGAATCGAACGCTCGAGAGCGCGGCGTTGGCGTGTTGATCGATCTCGATGCGGCGCGGGAGACGAGTCCGAGGCATCCGCATGAATTAAAATACTCGGCTTGGGCGCGCGAGCGCGTGCCCTTTGAGCGAAGATTGGCGGAATGGAACGCGGCGCATCCGAACGACGCGTGCGTCGAGTACGTGATGACGCGCAAAGTGAAACCAGAGGGATCGAACGAGTGGGAGCACGAGTGTTTGGAAGGTTTGACGACGAACTTCGCGACTTTGAAGATGGATGAGAAGCGAGAGACGCTCTACGCCGCTCGAGACGAAGTGCTCGAAGGTTTAGCCATGGGACTGCTGAAGAGTTGCGTCGATGCGACGGACGCGGGACGCGGCGCGTACGTCAGCGAATTGCTCGCGAACGCGTTTGCGGCGACATTTTTGACGAACGCACTCAAAGGATGCGTCGCGGTAGACTTTGTCATCGTCATCGATGGCGAGACGACGCGTCGCGTCGAGTTTCCAAAATCTCTCGATCGAGCGAAGCGAATCGGCGCCGCGATCGATCAGCGGCGACGAGATTTCGCGGCGTGAGGAGATGGAAACGGAAGCCCTTACGGTTTAGAGCGCCCTTACGATTAGAGTGTAGACTACTTTTAGCGAATAGCGAACGGATAGCGAATGAGTTGTGAAGAAAAGAATGCATGTGTTGATTGAAACGTTGAAACTCGGCGCGCCTCAGCGCTCGACTCGATTCAGTAAAACGTCGAAGAAAGGCTAAGGGCCGAAGCAGTCAAGGAACTCGGCACGAGCTGACGCGCCGCGTGCGCCTTTAAGTCGTCTGACAGTCCGTTATCTTTCATCACGCGGCACATCTCATCGAGAGATCGAGCGCTCACTCGATGACACTCTCGATCGACGTGCCAAATTACGAGGAAAGGCGAACATCGATCGACATTATCGTACTTGTCGCCAGTCGTACTGCCGACATAACGAACTGCGTCCGAGACCAACGTCGTATTCCACGAGACAAACAAGTCAGCGACGTCGTCCGAGGGATTATTCGTGATTTTGAAGACTTGCGCGCGAACAACCACATACGGGTTGTTTTGCGTCGCGAACGCTCCAGACAAACCATCCGAGACGCCCGTCCGTGCGGCGCCCGTCGAGTACACCCAATGCAATTCAATCGTGTCACCAACTGCGACGTCTTGGCAAAATGAGAACGCGTACCGAGCATCCGATACATCGTCGCCGTTCGTCGCGACGACGCGAGCCGTGCCCGTCGCGTCGCTCGCGTCGTCGCACGCGAATCCGGACTCGCTCGCGTTCGGCGTCGAAAACTCGCCTTGACTCCGGTGCTCCGCGGGCGAGTGGTAGTGCACATTCGCCAGCGTCATCAACGAAACGTTTCTCAAAATCGCATTGGTCGGCAAAATGCTCGCACCGCTCGCGAGCGCACCTTCGCTCACGTCCGCGGGCGATTGCGTCCCGGCGTCGGAGCAGGCAACGAACGCGGCGCGCGCCCCCGTCTCGTCATCACCCGGGCCGAACCACTCGTCCCGTAACACCGGATACGTCACAGCGATCGTGATTGCCGCGCCGATGATAATGCCGGTGAACACCGTGCAGCACGTCCGTCCGCACATGACGAAAATCTGAATCGTCACACAATGGCGCGCGCGGCGCGTGACGCCGTCGCCTGAAATCGGGCCGAAATTCATTCGAACGAATCGAGCCGTCCAAAGGTCGAAAAAAGCAGCCTCTATATGCTAGTTTGGTGCTCTTACCCCGTTTTCTCTAGCCTCTAGCGAACGCTTCTTCACTCTTCTTCATTCCCTTTATTCCCGCGTAAAACTACTTCGCGCGCGCGCGAACACGTGCGCTCGGGAACGTCCACGCCGTGCAAGTCTTTGACGAGCGCCGCGATCGCGCGCCACGACACTTTTCCGTCTGTGCTCAAACAAAGATCGCGCACGCGATCGTCGGCCAAAATATGTGCGATCGTCATGCGCGGTCGCCCCTCGCACGTCTCCATCGTGTGCGCGACGTACTTCGTCAAGTACCACTTCTCGTCGTCGCGTTTGCCCGAGCGCCTCATTATAACCGCGCTGAACTCACATCGTGGACGAACGGCGCCGTCGTCGTCTTCCCTCGCACCGCGGCACGCGCAGCCGAAAACCGCCCTTCGCCCGCCGCTCAGTCGCTTGTTCACCGCGATTCCGCGCGCTTGTTCGCGCTCGAACGCCGTGAGCGCTTCCACGGCGTCTCGTCTCGTGTCGTAGGGACCGTCGGCGAGGATGCGCTTTCCGTCCATCGACGCGACGCGCGGCGGCGCCGTCTTCCGCCGCGCCTCGCGCGCCATGTCCGCGAAGTGCGGCGCCGCGCGCGCGCAACGGCCCGGTGCGCCATTCGCCCTCCGCTGGCGAAAATTCAAAAACTCGAAGCGCGACGCCGGATGGCGGATGGGCCGGTGCGCGCGCGCGAGACGGTGACGCGCGCCGCGCGCGACCGACGCGCATGGGGTGCTCGAAGTGTCGATACAGCGATCGCGGATGCGCGCGGTGCGTGCGCGATTTCGTCTCCAACAGCGCGGCGAGGACGGAGGGTAAACTCGGGATAGCGTCCAAGGCGAACGCGAATTCAAACGCGTCGAACGCGAAGACGGGGGAGAAACGACGGAAGAGCGCGTCGCAGGCGACGAGCGCGGTGAAGAGACACAAAACGAGCCCGGTGTTGAAGTCTGGGAAGTCGCGGAACTCGCTCGGGGCGAAGACGCCGGCGGTGAAGACGCCCAAGGCGAGAAGCGGGACGACGGGGACGGCGCCGAGTCGGGCGAGAGCGACGAAGACGCGCGAGGGCGGTGAGTCTCGGATAGACGAAGAGGATGAGTACGAGAGCGATAAAGAAAACGTTAGAACTGCGATGGACGGTGGTAAGTGGGGGGCGCGATCGGTGGATTCGGGCGGGAGGGTGCTGTTCGACGAGTGCGAGGCGCCGTCGCCGAAGCCGATCGAGGAGATGTCGCCGGGACAGCTGGAAATGATTGTCGCAAAGTCGCCGTCGTCGATGCGATTAGGCAATGGATTCGATAATGATGCCCCGCAGTCACCTCTTGCGGCGGCTTTTGCGATGATTAGTGAATTTTTGGAATCGCCCAAGCGCGAACGCCAACACCGTAGCGGCGCCAACGTCGAGTCGTTTTGGGGACTCGCGGCGCATTGATGATTTACTTTCACACGTCGAAGCGCACAGAAACACACACATATCATAGATTGCAGCGTCAATGTTCGATTTTGTTGATAAATACAACGAGTATGTGCTTGCTATTCCACGAGCGAATCCGCCGCCGCCGAAGCCAACTTCTCTTCGAACGCGCTTCGTCGCGCCTCGTTCCTCGCGGCCTCGGCGTTCTTGGGGCTACTCCAACGCATTCTGTTTTCTTGATCCGCCGCGCGCTTTTCTTCCAAACGTTGTCTCTCCAACTTCAACTTATCTTGGATGTCCATGCCTTCCTTGCGCAGACGTTGCACGCGCAGCACGTGAGCGTTTTCGTACCACTGATTAAACGCTTGCGAGAGTTCAATGTTCTGCCATCGCAAGTACACCTTGGTCATTATGCGCTGACGAACGTAACGTTCTTGCAACAACTCAACCCACGCCGCGAGAACTCGGCGTTTCAAGTTCTTCAAGTACGCGTCGTTCGCGGAGTGATCCACCCACATCGACAGCAGCCCTTGCGCTTCGGCTAAGCGCGTCTTGATCGCGACGATCTTTTCTTGGCACTGCGCACGCTCTTGCTGGCTCTCAAACTGCCCTCGCTCGAGCTCTTCTTGAAGCTCGAGTAACTGCTCTGTGTGCTCGTCGATGTTGCGTATCTTCATCGCTTCCATAAAGGTCTGCAACTGCGCCTTAGTCTTCTCCACGCGCCTCACCATGGCTTTTTCCACCGGCGCGGCGTGCTCGGCAAAGTTCGTGCTCGCGATATGATTCAGTTGAGATCCAACCTTGGGGTGCTTTTGGACCGGCGCATCTGGATCCTCGTCCTTGTCTCGGATTGTCACGCAAATCCCGCCGCCGAGGCACGGACGGAAGACGACATTGTCGCGCGCCCACTGCCAAAGCGTCGTCGGATTGAATTCCCTGACCTCGTCGTCGTCGCTCTCGGCAATGTGATACTTCTCGCCGATCTTTTTCAACACGTGCCCGATCGCACCAAGGCCTGCGCTGAAGAGCAACGTCCACGCGACCTCCTGACCCGTTTGGTTGATCGAAGTAGACTCGCGACGCGGCTTGGCCCTGTCCGCCTTGAGCTTGGGCTTCGCCGCGACGGCCTTGTTCGTCTCCACTTTTTTAGGCTTATCGGTCGACTCCTTCTCGCGCGCTATCGCATCCTTCTTGTCCTGCTTCGCCTTATCCTGCTTCGCCTTCTCTTTCGCCGCGTCCGCCTTCGCCTTATCCTTGGCAGCCGTCGCGTTGGGCGTCTTTTTCGGTTGCCGCTTATCCTTCGCCGCCTCGCTCGGCTTCTTGGCGCCCGCTCGCGACTTGAAATTTTCGAATCTCGCCCCAAAATTCTCCGCCGCTTCGTCCGTGGTTTTAGCCACTACCGACATCATCTTCTTCCTCCAAGCGCTCAGCTTGTCGCGAGATTTTCCGACGAGTTCGCCCGCGAGCGCCGCCTTCTCGCCCTTCGCCGCCACTCCGAACTCCTCCACCCTCGCCCGTAACTCTGCTTGCAACTCTTTACTCCGCTGTTCCAGCACGGGATAACTTTTCTCGTACAGTTTCCCACTAAAACTCGTCGTCGTCGTCGTCGTCGTCGTCGTTTTCTCGCCTCCGCGCTTCCCGCCTCCCCGCGCGTCGTTCGCCGACGCCGCGGCGTTCGTCGACGCCGATCGCCCCTTCTTCGCCGTCTTCGCCGTCTTCTCCGTCTTCGCCTTCAGCGGCACGTCCAGCACCATCCCCGAGATCAACCCTTTCGCCGACGCGTGCGGGTTCAGCAGCAGGATCACCTCCGCGCGCGTCCCCGTGCGCTTGGCGAACGCGCTCAGCGTTTCGTTTTTACGAACGACGACGCTCTCGAACGCGTCCGCGTTCGCGCGTCGTCGATCGCGCCGTCCGTCGCGATTCCGCGGCGTCGGCGTCGACATGATGGCGCACCGGTCGCGCGGTTCGTCGCGCGTCTGTGCCGCACGCGCGCGAGTGCGATCGCGCGACGCCGCATCGATCGCATTCGCAATCGCATTCGCATTCGACGATTTTTTTTTCGCGGATGTCGTGCGGTGTGCGTCCCGAGACGGGTTTTCGTACGTGGTCGCGGCGCGTCGTGGACGCGCCCCATCGCGCGTCGCGTCGCGCGCCGTCTTTTCCGCGCGCGCACGAACGATGGCGCCGACGAAAGGTGCGCGCGCGACGGGATGCGACGCGACGATTCTTCTCGGATCGCGCGCGCGCGAGCGAGCGTCGCGCGACGTCGCGAACGACGCGCGGCGCCGCGCGCGACGACGACGGAAAGGGCTTTGGACTGACGGATCGCGCACGACGTCGCGTCGCGAGCAGACGAAAAGGTGAACAAGGCGAGCAAGGCGGCGAAGTTCGTGAAGAAGGGCGCCAAGGGCAAGCTTCTGAAGAAGCGATTCTCCGCGACGTTCCACAGGTACGCGCACGCGAGCCGCACGAAAGACGAATGATGCGTTCGACGCCCCGAGCGCGCCTTCGTGCGACGATGAGACTGACGGTGCGCGACGTTCCGACCGTGAATAGGCCGCGCACTTTGAAGCATGAGCGTAAGCCGGCGTACCCGCGCGTTTCCGTGCCGTCCAAGTGCAAGCTCGACCGCTGGCAGGTGCGTACGACGACCGACGCGCGCGACGCTGGGATGGGCTTTAGGGTTTTCCGTCGAGCGCGACGTCGAGCGAGAACTCAACGGCCTCGCGACGCACGACGAATCGATTGAACCGCGATAGCGAACGCGAAGACTGACGACGATGGTTCTGTCGACCGTGATTTTCTCCGCAGATCTTGAAGCACCCGCTCGCGAACGAAAACGCGTTGGCGAAGATTGAGTCCAACAACACGCTCGTCTTCGTCGTCGACGCTCGCGCGAACAAGAGGCAAATCAAGGAAGCGATCAAGCGCATGTACGACATCGAGTGCTTGAAGGTGAACACGCTCATCCGCCCGAACGGCGACAAGAAGGCGTACTGCCGCCTTACGGATGACTACGACGCCGTCGACGTCGCCAACAGGATCGGCGTCATCTAGTCGAGACGCCGGGTTGTCTAATAGTTCGAGGAGAGTTTTTGTGGGGAGTTAACTACTACATGCTAGTCAAATATAACGACGCGAGGTCGTCGGTCGGTAGCGTTCGCGCGCGCGTTTCGTCTCTCACCACGCGCGGGTCGGTTTGTTTATTAGGAACAAAGTCGACGCCGCGCGAGAGCACTTCAGAGACGCGCGTCGCCTTGTAACGACATCGAGCAGTCTTCGCGTTGAATCTTCGGTGCGCGTCCACTCCGTCGCCGCGTTCGATCGCGTCGCCGATCGCATCGCGTGGCATCGATCGCGCGCCGCGCGAACGTCACCCGTTCGATCCCGCGGTCTCCAGAGTCAGTCTGGGGAGTCGTGATGACGATTAGTCTCGCTCGTCTCGACAGCCTCGTTCGCACTTCGCGACGCGATGGCGTGGTCGTACCTCACCGGCGGTGCCGCGGCCGCGGCGCAGGAGCAACGATCGACGATCGACGCATCCGCGAGCGACATCGACCGCATGAAAGCCGAACTCGCGCTCAAGGATGAACAAATCAAGCACGAACAAGCGCGCGTGTTGGCGCTCGAGTTGCAGATTAAACTTCGCGAGCGCGACGAGCGCATCGAACGGCTCGAACGCGAGCTGAAAGAGAGCGCGGAGAAAGCGCCGAGGTCGTCGTCGCACGGGACGCCGCAGTCGTACCCGCGCGCCTTCGCGTCGACCGCGCGCCCGCAAAACCGCGAGTCGGGAGGGACGAAACGCACGAGAGACTCGCGTGATTACGCTTCAACCTCCTCGGACGACAAAGGTGACGACGACGGCGACGACGCGACGCGCTCGAGTCCAAACCATGCCGTAAAAACGAAGACGTGTACCCCGTGGACGGTCGCGGAGGAGAATTTCGTCATGAACTACTTCGCTGGCGTCTGGGGCGGTAGTGCTGCGTCGCTCTTCCGGAACCGGGACTTTCTCGAGCGATTGCGAGCCGTGAGTGGGAACAAAAGGACGAAGGGAGCGCTTGCGGCGAAGTGGTTTAAGGGTGGCCTCAGAAACGAACTCAAACGCAAAGCTGAAAAGTGCTTGCTGTACACGGAGGAGGAGGGATTGAGGATACCTTGCTGGAGTAAGGAGGAGGAAGATTTCTTCATGAAGCATTTGAAGAAAAGTGGTTACCAAGTGAGCGAAGGAAGGTTCATCCATAATTACCTGACTCAAGATTTCCTCGAGCGTCTGGCTAAAATGAACGGGGGCATCAAACGAACTCAAAAGGACGCTTACAACAGGTTTTACAACACAACTTTTGAAAAGTACAAGAAGAAATTACAAGCGACGGAGAAGGCGAGACAGGAAAACGGGGCGCTAACAAAGAAGCGAGAGAAGAAACTCATCGAGAGTCGACCGACTGTGACCAATGCCGACGGTCAAATCACGGCAAATGGCCGTATCAAGCTTCAGAAGACGACCACGGCGAAGACCGGACCAAACGGTGAGATCATCCTGGTGCCGATTCCCGGCGTCAAGTTTTGCCATCGTTGCAAGCGCACGAACAGGGAGGGCATGGATTTCCATGAGCATAACTTCTCGACATGTATCAAGTGTCATGACCGCGTAAAAGAAATCGAAGAAGCGCGAATCGCGGCCGGACTACCGCGCCGGGGAAAAGGTTCGAGCCCGCGCAACAAGCCCAAGGAAACCAAGTTGCCTCCGATCGGAGCAGACGGCAAGCGGGACTTGTTGGCGTACGAAAATAAAGAGAAATGGTCCGAAATGATCAAGGCAGTCGTGGACGGTGACGTGCAAGTGTGTGCCGATGTCAGAGAAAAGTTGATCAAGGATAAGCAGCTCTATCGCAATGTCGTCGCGTGGGATAAATCGATCTTCTCCACCGCGGCGTTTTCGAGCAAGAATCCGATTCGTGTCATCAGCTGGGCGCTAGCGAATGGGGCGTCGCGCGATGAAATCAACGAAGATGCGCTGAAATGCGCTGTTGAGCGTAAACCGCACGATACGAACGAGCCCACCGACGGGTGTGCGTACGTCCCGGCGGTCAAGGTTTTGAAACACTTGCACAAGAGTGGGTTTCCGGCGACGGAGGATGTTATACACACGGCGTGCGCGTTCGGCGACGTCGATTGCGTGAGGTACTTGAAGGAGAACTATGAATGCTGCGATTTTGAGAATATCTGGCGTGATTTCAAGAGATCTGACGGCGAAAACAATGACATCATGATCGTCGCCGCGCAGGAAGGTCACGTAGACGTTTTGAAGTACTTGTACGAAAACGACTGCGATTTTTCAGTGCAAGACGCAGAACACGCCATGCGAGTGGCCACGAGCCGCAAGCCTCGACGCGCTGATGGGTTCGAAAAAGTCAAGGAGTGGATGGAATCTACGGCCGAATGGCGAGAATCGCAGGCTGAGAAAGAAATAGAGGAATAGTGTCGCGACGTAGCGGCGGAATGGCGAGCGCGTTGTAGAAATTGAACTGACCGATGATGTGATTGTTAACAAGTTTGTACCTTCGAGGCAAATCTCGTGCGAGCGAACGAGTGCGACGCGCCTCGACGCCATCGGGTGACTCGCGGACTCGATCAGACAGTGTGATGTGGTCAGAAGCTGACGATTACGGAGGAATCGCGACGAGTTTGGAGCCGGAATTGAGGACGTACGTCGACGAGGAGCTCTTCGGCGGCCTCGACGATGTCGTCAATCCAAGGGATACTTCTGTGATAGGCGTGAATGGAATGAACATGAGCGATGACTCGAGTGCTTTGAACTTTCCATTCGACTTTGGAATGCTCGATAACACGAATACGGACGCTTTGCAGGCTGACTTTGATCATTTATTCCATGGGCTTCCTGAGCTCGACCTCGAGACGCCGAAGCGGCGACAGGCGCCGTCTAGACGGAGCTCTCGCCCGAACGTGGCGAAGGTTGAAAAACGAAACGTAAGAAGTACTAGTGACGCTAGAGGCGTTACGCATCATTGCCGCACGGGACGCTACGAAGCACACATCTGGGACGCGGGCAAGCAGGTCTATCTCGGCGGTTTCGATAGCGAGGAACAAGCGGCCATCGCGTACGACGTAATCGCTGTCAAATGTCGAGGCATGAAAGCACAAACCAATTTCGATCTTCGTAATTATGCGAATGAGTTGAACGCGCTGGAGAGTATTTCGAAGGAAGACTTAGTGTTGAGTCTGCGGCGTCAGAGCAAAGGATTTTCAAAAGGTTCGTCGAAGTTCAGGGGCGTGACTAAACACGCCAAGGGGAAATTTGAGGCGAGAATTGGCCAGATGATAGGCAAGAAGTACAGATATTTGGGACTTTATGATACCGAAGTAGAGGCGGCGGTGGCGTACGACGTGGCGTGTGTGGCAGATCGCGGTTTGAGCGCCGTGACGAATTTTGACATCTCATCGTATTCTGAAATCATCGCGGAACATTACCAGCAGCAGGCTCAATCCGAGCAGGCTCAATCAAGGCCAGGCTCGAAGCGTAAATTCGTCGATTCTCCCAAGGTGTCAGAGGCGGAATTCCGAGCCGAATTCGCGAACAAGCACGCTCATTTACTGAAAAACGGCGAGTTAGCGCCCGGAGCCGCCATCGCGCGCGATCCTAGCGCCGAAGCCGTCGACGTCGTGAGAAACTTTTTCGCCGCCGAAGCGCGTATTCACGATAAAAGCAACGACGATTCAGCGGATTGCGAACGACGCTTACGCATCGCCGAGGTAGAAGACAACGAACGAGCTCGCGTGGAGATCGATGAGCTTCAAGCTGTCGTGGACAGCGCGCAAAGGCAACTTCGAGAATCGCAAGCGCGGCTTCGCGAGGCTCGCCGCGCGAAACGCGGAAATCCGGGGAGGAGTTGAGGCGAGCGTATTCATGTGTACTCAATAAGAGATGTAATATTATCAAAGCCGCCAATTTATACGCCGAATTCGGCGCTAAACACTTCGTCGCGCTTACTTGCCCGCACTTTGCTTCGCGATGCGCGCGAAAGTTTGGAAAGAGACCGCTTGCACGGCGAGGAGAGGGGAGAAGAGAACGAGCAGGGTGAGAGCCAAGTTAGGGCCAGCACCGGATTCCTTCTTCGCCTTCGGCGCGGGCGCTTCCTTGGCCGCGGGCGCCTTGGCGTCCGTCTTCTTCGCCGTGCTGAAGGACGGCAACGAAATGGACGGCGCGCTGAAGCTCGGCAAGGACGGCGCGCTGAAGCTCGGCGCCTTCGGCATCGAAGGAGACGCGAGTTGCTTCGTCTTCTTCGGCGCAGCCGGCGTGGACTTGGTTTGTTGCTCGGCGAACAAATCGCTCGCGAGCGACTTTGTGTCGCCCTTGGCGACCTGAGCCACCTCGACCGCGGCGTTCGCCAACGGGCTCGCCATGACCGTCATCGCGAGCACCGCCGCGCACGCTTGTTCCTTAGCGTTCGCGCGAACGACCGCGGCGTCGCGGCGTTCCGTCTTGTTTTGTCTCGCGGACGCGCGCGCGGTCACCGTCGAGGTCGTGGAGACTCGAGCGATCATGTCGATGGGTATCTAGTCGTCTCCGCGTCTGTGTGCGTCGTCGAGCGTCGTGCGTCGCGTGGATTCGCGAGGCGTAAAGTCTTCCGTGCGTTCGTGCGTGGCGCGTCGCGGAGGACGGTGCGCTGAAATGTGCCGCGCGCGCGCGCGCGAGCGATCGTCCCGCGAGGGCGCGATCGGAGCGTCGCAAAGCGTCACTACTGTTTACCCATACGACGCACGCGGATAACGTCGCGCCCTCACGACCCGCCCTAAACCCCAGCCCTAACCGTAACGCGCGATCCAGGTTTTCCCAGGGATGGAAAATTTAAATTTTCCAAATCCGAGGCGCGAGGCGCGACGCGACGCGCGCGTCGTCGTCGTCGTCGTCGTCCCACGCGTCGCCCGCGTGTGTCGTCGTCACCGCGCGTCGCGCGCGCGACAAACGATCCGTCGCGATGCACCGCGCGTCCCGCGCGTCGTCCATCGACGACGACACCGCGCAAACGCTCGGGCTGCTGCAAGGACAGTTGCGCGCGCAGGCGCGAGAAATCAGTCGACTGCAGCGCGAGGTTGTCGATTTGCACCGCGAGCGCGACGTGCTGGCGGGTAAGGTGCTGAAACCTTTGAACGAGCGCTTCGGAGATTGCGTCAAGGACTTGATTCGCGAGACGACGTGGTTCAAGCTGAAGGCGGTGGAGGAGACGATCGATGTGAACACGTACGAGAGCACGACGCGGGCGGCGTTTGACTTGGCGGGGGCGAGGAGCATGATGGAGGCGAGATTTCCCGATTTGAAGAGCGCGAAGATCACGACGCGAGAGGATATCGGGGCGTTTGGGATTGAGTTCAAATCGCGACCGTTCAAGGGAGAGTTGATGCAGTTCAAGGCGAGATTGAACTTGGAAAAATTACTCAACGTGGCCAAGGCGCCGACGCTGGCGCTCGCGCCGTCGCCGCCGTTTCCTTGGAACGGTAAGACGAAGTGGAATCCGGCGTTGGAATCGAAGATGGACATCGATGGGGTGTCGATTAACGCCAAGTACACCATGGTGCACGACTCGGTGAGCATGGACCATTTGGACTTTGACGTCAGCACGACGCACGAGGAGTACGGCGACTTGCGCGTGCAGAGAGTCAGTCAGCACACCGCGGCGGACGATCAGCTCGACATCAAACCGGGAGGGTGCTGGCGCGCGGGCTGGGCGCAGCGTAAGGGTGATTTTGATTTAGCGGCAAACTTCATGACGGATAAAGGGGTAGAGTTGGAGTTGAGCGCCCGACGGCAGTTCGCCAAGCACTTTAGCGCCAAGGCGCTGACCCGCGTCGCCGCTCGCGAGATGGAATTCCAAGTCGGCTACGAGTTCACGGAAGAGCTCAAGGGATGGGAAGTCGTGGCTAAATCCGTGCTCACTACGCAAGGTTTGCAAAACCCGACATTCCAACTTAACCACGCGTGGGAGTTTTAATACATGTATCGCGCACTCGGTTTGTTACAAACAATAAATCTCGCTAGTTGCTTCCGGGCGTGCCTTGCGTGAAGCCCTTGCCTCGCCCACGACCGCCGCTTCGACCGCCGCTTCGACCGCCGCCTCGCGCCTCGTCGCCGCGTGCATCATCGCCTCGCCCCCGTCCGCCTCGCCCACGCCCACCTCGACCGCTGGGCCCGCCACGACCGCCCTGCGCGCCTCGACCGCCTCGACCGCCTCGACCGCCACGACCGGCAGCCGGCACTGCCTTCGACGCTGGCGTGTACTTCTTCGAAGCTTTTTGTCCGGGTTTCCACTCACCACCGTAAAACTCTGTCTTTTTACTTGAACTTCCGGCGAAACTGTCGTCGTCCCCAACGTCGCCCTCGCCGTACTCGCCATCTGATTCACTCTCGACGTCGTCGTCGTCGTCGTATTCTTCGCCACTGGGATCGTCAAGCGCCATACCGTAAATTTCGCGAGCAATCTCCGTGACGCCTGCACCCGTGGATGTTGACGCCATGAGCACCATGGTGCGAGCACGCTTGGTGTAACGAAGCTCTTCTTGAATCAAGTACGCGCGACGCGCCAACTCATTCGGGTTGACGTAGTCGCATTTGTTCAGAATCACTCCGCACTGCGTCTCGCCGTACTTGGACAAAAATGCCAACATTTCTCTGTCCGATGCTTTCATTCCGTGGCGAGCGTCGATGACCAAGTATACGCGCTTTAAGTTCGGGCGCGAAGTGAGATACTTGTCCATCAGTTCGTTCCACGACTCTACGCGGTGTTGCTTGGCGAACGCGAACCCGTACCCGGGTAAATCGACGAGACGAATGCGCTCGTCCATGGAATAAAAGTTCAAGCTCTGCGTCTTTCCCGGAACATCGCTCGAGCGCGCCACTGAGCTCAGCGTCAATGCGTTAATCAACGAGCTCTTCCCCACGTTCGATCGTCCCGCGAACGCAATCTCTGGGACGTCGTCTTTGATCTTACTCGCGCCTTTGCCCACGGCGTGCTTCGGCGGCTCCTCCCCCTCTCGCGCCGCGGCTGCAATAAACTTCGCCGTTCGCTTCGATCTTCCAAAACCAAGCAAACGTTGCGTTTTCACCTCTAACATCCCCACGTCGTACATCGCGTAACGCTGCGTAACTTCGCTGATTTCGTTCCTATTCCGCAGCACGCGCGTCGTCCTTCCCGCCGTCGACGCGTTCGTCGACAAGCTATACTTTTTAATCCTCCCCATAATGCCGTGATCGATCGGTAACGCGCGAAACTTGGCTCGATTACTCATCGTCCCATCCGTGTCCCCGCTCAACGTGTCCAGTAAGCGTTCGATTTTCAATCCGCCCTCGGGAATCGTCGACCGCAGCGGCGGCGCGTCGTCGGTGGCGTCGGCCCGTTCGCCATCCTCTCCGGCCGGCGTCGGCGGCGTCCCATTCGCCGCCAGCGCTCGCGCGCTTCGACGCGTTGCGTGCGCGCGCGACGCGCACGCCCACCGTCCATCCCTCGGCGTCCATCGTCCTCGCGCGAGCGCCGTCACCGTCGAGGCGGCGGCGGCCGCGCAGCCCATTCGCATCGTCGCCTCGCGCGTCCCTTGGACGCACGCCCGCGCGAAGCGCAGGCGCAGGCGCGATGTGATTATGGTCAACGCGCGCGTCGAGCGCCGATGCCGCGCGACGCGCGAGCGCAAGACGTCGCGGCGTCGCGGTGTGAGACCGGCGAATAAAACCGACAAATCGCAACGCCTCCCGTCACACCGCCCACCGACCCCGAGCCGCTTTCGCGTCCCCGGCGGCGGTGATGGCGACGACGACGACGACGACGACGACGACGACGCGCATCGATCGCGTCGCCGCTTCGTCGTCGCGCGCGGCGAGTCGGAGACGTTCTTCGACTTCGACACCGAAAAGCGCGACAGCGCGCAGCCGGACGACGGTGCGACGCGCGACGACGAGCGATGACGACGTTGCGGACGACGCGTCGACGAGCGAGCGCGCGCGGGTCGAGCGATGGCGCGCGCGGGCGCGAACGATGCGGGCGAAAATACTGAAAGGATACTTGGCGAGGCTGGGCGCGCGGAGCGACGACTGCCTGGAGAAGGACGAACTCGTCGATCGCTTGGCGGAAACGTGGATGACGAAGTGCGAAAATTTTGCAATCACGGTGCCACTGCGACAGCTCGGGAACATTGGTGGGAACCCACGGTCGGGGTACGCGCTGGTGACGTTGGACGTCGGCGGCGACATCGGGTTGTGCGATTTCGTCATCGACACGGGCGCGACGACGGCGTTGATCACGCCCAAGGCGCTCGACATGTTGGACAAAGACCAAGTGAAAGAGGGCGCCGCGGTTCGGGGGTTGACCGGGACCGGGGAGACGTTGCGACAAAAAGTTTCCATCTCGGAGGTGCGGTTGGGGAGCAAGGAGTTCGTCCTCGACGCCGTCGTCACCGATTTAACCGCCGTCGGCTTGCCGGCGACGATCGGTGGTTTACTCGGTCTCGATTGGCTCGGAAACTTTGAGGTAGAGTTCGACTTTGAACAGTCGGTGATTACGTTTTGGCCGCCGGGCAGCGTGAAGAACGGCGCCGTGGCGGTCGAAGATCTCGTGCGCGTCCGGTTGAACCAGCATCCCGTGGGGTTGAAAACGGTGCGTTGTTCACTGAATGGCGCCGAGCTCGACGCCATCGTAGACATGGGTTCGTTCTTTAGCGTCGTGAATTGGATGGCGAGCACCACCGCAGGGATCGGTCCGGACTCTGACAAAGTCAAACGCGGCGGCTTGCAAGTCACGGGTGTCGACGGCAAAAGCATGGCTATGGCGATGGCGCCGTACGATTTGCGCGTGCTCGGTGACGGCGAAGAAGATTTGACTTCCACCTACCAAGGAATGTGTTGCATCGGTGACTTACCCGCGTTCGCGGCGCTTGGTGCGAGCGTATCGCCATTCATGGCGTTGGGTCTCGACGTCATCGGGCGCGGTCGAATGGTCTTCAACGCCAAAGACAACGCGATGTACTTGTCTAAGGGCGACGTCACGTACGGTGTGTGAACGAACACTTGACTACTAATGTTGGTACAAGTACTATTGTTATTAATCTTTCGCGCTACGTTGCAAGCAACGCCCGAACGGAGTCGTCGTCTTCGACCAAGTCCGACGGCGTCGCTCCGACGCTCGATTTTGCGCTCTTGTCCGCCCCGAGCTCGATCAAATATTTCACCACCTCCGCGTGTTCGCCGCGCGCGGCGTGATGTAACGGTGTTTCTTGGTCTTCGTCGACCTTCTTTAACAACGTCGCGAGCGTTCCCGCGTCTCGCGCGGCGTCACACAGCGCTCGCGCGACGTCGGCGTGCCCCGACGCGCACGCGTCGTGCAGCGGCGTCCCGAGCGATTCATCCGTCGCTAAAGGATCCGCGCCTCGACGCAACAACACCTCCACGTAAGCGACTTTGCCATACAGCGCGGCCAAGTGTAACGCTGTCTCTCCGTCGGCGTTCTTCGCGTTCGCCGGCTCGCCGTCGACCTCCAGCGCTCCCGCGAGCGTTTGCTCAAATGTCTCCGCGTCGAAATCGTCGCCGTCCTCGTCGCACGCGCGAAACACGGCGCGCATGTGTTCGCTCATCGCACCGTCGTCGCCTCCGCCGTCGTCGTCGCCGTCCTCCAGGCGCAGCTGCTCGAGAATGCGTTTATATTCGTCGTCGCCGAGGTCGTCGTCGAGCGCCGCCGCGCCTTCCTCGCCCGCCATCGCGCGCAATCGCGCGCGCAGCGCCGCTTTCAACTCGCAAAGCCGCGCGAGCTCGTCGTCCTCGCCTTCGTCATCGTTCGCCGTCATCGCGCGCGACTCGAACTGCCGACACAGCGTCACTCGCCGGCACGCTCGCGACGGCGATGTCGTCCAACTTTGCGTTCGACGCCGCGGGAAAGGTTGTCGTCGTCACCGGTGGTGGTCGCGGCATCGGCGCGGGCATCGTCGACGCGTTCGCGCGACAACACGGCGCGAAGCGCGTGTACTCGGTGTCGAGGTCGACGGAGGACACCGTTTTGAAGCCTTCGACGGCGAGCGGGGGCGAGATCGTTGGCGTCTCGGCCGATTTGAGCACGCCCGATGGCGCGGCAAAAGTTGCGTCGACGATCGCCGCGCGCGGAGACGATCTCGTGCACGTGTTGGTGCATAACAGCGGCGCGAGTTGGGGAGCCGAGTTGGAAAGCCACGACGACAAAGGCTTCGTGAAGACGTACCAACTAAACGTCATGGGGACGTGGCGATTGACTGTTGCGCTCTTGCCCCATCTCATGAAAGCGGGCACACCGCAAGATCCCGCGCGCGTCATCGTCATAGGTTCCATAGCCGGCATCCGGCCGCAAAAGTATCCGACGTTTTCGTACGACGCGAGTAAAGCGGCTTTGCACCATCTGGCGCTCAAACTCGCGGACGAGTTCGCACGCAAGCGCGCTCTCGATATCACCGTGAATGTCGTCGCTCCTGGATACATACCCACCAAAATGAGCGCCGGTCTCACGAAATATGGTGAATCGAGCGACGACATCGTCGCCTCCAGCGTCCCGCTCCGCCGCGCGGGCGCGCCGGCGGACGTCGCGGGCGCCGTGGCGTTTCTCTCAAGCGACGCCGCGGCCTGGATCACGGGTGTGGTCTTGCCCGTCGACGGCGGTTTCCTCGCCAAGCTGTAGAGCCGTAGTCCTCGCCTCCGGTCTCCGTCCGGGGTTGTACTCATACGTAGCGAATCCTTTGCCCGGCTCGCCCGACACCCGATTTCGATGCCCCGAGGCGATCGCGTCCGGTCGGCGTATCGCCGGCACTTTGGCACACACACCCGGTGTCGCGACGCGGTGACGTCGAGACACCGAACCGGTCCGGTCGCGCGCGTCGCGAACGCGATCGTCTTCTCGCGCGCGCGCGGTCGTCGCGGTCGCGCGCGCGACGACGACCGCGTCCGCGCGCGCGCGATCGATCGGTCGTAACCGTATCGCGGATACGATTCGAGGCGATTTCGTGGGACGATGACGCGCGCGTCGACGCGTCGAAGCGCGAGCGCGGGAGAAGCGAGCGAAGACGCGAAGACAAAGATAATCGCGCGCGACGGCGAAGTTGAGGGTAAAGCGGACGCGGAACCGAGCGCGAAGGGTGGCGACGGCGACGACGAAGCGAAACAAGATGGAGGCGACGAGAGCGACGCGGACGAGCAGACATCGAGTGAGGAGACCGTGGAGGAGCTGGAAGCGCGCATGAAAACGACGAGTGACGAATCGTTACTGGGCGAGTTGCTCGCTATGGAGAAACACGCGTTCGATCCCGTGAACAATTTGCTCAACCGCGCGCAGTTCGACGAGTTGCTCGATTTGCAGACGGATTCTGAGCCGACTTTTATGGAGGAAATCGTGGAGATGTATTGCGACGATTCGCAAACCATGCTGGACGAACTGAAAGAGATTTTGAACGATGAAGAAAAGAGAACGACGGAAGGTTTCGATACGGCGCGCGCAACCTTGCACAAGCTCCGCGGGGCGTCCTCGACGCTCGGCGCTGAGGGGATCCAACACACGTGCGAATCGCTCCGAGAGGCCATCGTGGCAGAAGCGCGGGACGCGCTGAGCAAAGGACCGGGGTCATTAGAAGAGCTCGAGAATCGCTTGAATGAGCTGAAAAACTTCCTTAAGAGGTACACGTGCATTGGTCGAGAGTGCGCCTCGCGCAAGCTCTCGCGCAAGTAGAGCCGACTGTAGGAAGCCACTTTTCATCCCTGTGTACATGTTATAATACAAGCTCTCGCGTTCGCTCTCGCCGTAAGTTGTCCTCATTAACGTGCACTAACGCGCCTAAACCGCCTGAAACCGCCTGATCCGCCTAAACTGCCTGAACCGCCTTATCCTTGAGCGTCGCCTCCATGTTCATTAACGAAACGTCGGCGCCTGCGTAGAGGTCGCCGCTTCGAACACTATTCTCGGCGCAAGCTCTTTGAATGGATCGCTCTCGCGTTCGCGCAACAGATACTGTATACCGCCTTCAACTTCACCGTATACTCGCTCGTAAATCGCCTTGACGCGCTCTTCGTCATCCAAATCCGCTCCACTCACGTCAATAGGCGCCATGAAACGAAAGTAGAAGCGCTCAGGGGCTTTGGGTACGACGACAGGCTGGATGAATAACTCCTCTTCTCCCGCGTCCGCGGTGACGCGAGTGTCGACGGCGCGCGCCTTCGGAACGCTTTGCGAGCGTTTACGGACGGAATCGCCCACGATAGGGTTATTCATCAAGTCGTTGGCGTCGGCGACGATGTCGATGGAGTCCTCGGCGCCGATCGCCGCGAACGGGACGATTATCGCGTCGTGCTTGATTGCCATGCGAATGAACTCTGGCTTGGAAGGCCAAAAGAGTTTGTACTTTTCGTTTTTTCGTTTGAACGCTTCGCGAACGCCACCCGGAAAGAGCAACACGGCCTCGCCTTGTTTTAGTAGGCGAAACAACGCGAAGCCACTGACGGGCACGGCGCCGAAAGACGTGAATGATGACCCGCCGCCGACAATATTCATCGCGCGCCGCGGGGGCTTCGGCTCTCGACGCGGCAGTAACGGTTCCACGGGCGTGTTCTTCACAGCGTCACGAAGCGTATCTTCGAACGAGCGCGGTGCGTCTTCGCCGCCGAATCCATCGCCACCGCCTTCGCGCGACACCACAGGATGCGCCAAGCCGCGAAGGCAGACGTCGTATTCACGCAAGAATTCATCTACTAGAAATCCGAGATCCGGCGCCATCGTTTGGTGGTTCCCAACTAGCAAGATCGGTCGCGAACCACGTTGGCGTATTGGTACCGCGCTGAGACCGCGCACAATTTTCCCATCCGGTCGCGTGCTAAAAAACACCGGTGACGTCAGCGCTCGCAAACCTGCGAGACTTTCGCGAGCGCGTTCGATGTCCGCCGGCGACGGTGGATCAAACTTTGCGTCACGCGTCATCACCGGCGCATCTGCACGCTTTGGAACGAACCCATTTCGACGCGCGATGGTCATTACATTGACCCCCGGCTCCTGAAGTGCCGCGTGCGACGCACCTTTCAATACCTCGACTTTGGCGCGGGGCAAAAACTTCCTGAGACGTTCGCTCTCGGCCAAACTCGGTATCAGATTATCGTTCTCACTTGCGATGACGAGCGTGGGCACGTCAATCGCTGTCAGCTTGGCGTAATCATCGCTGTTCAAGTATTCACATCCCATGCGAAGGACTTTATCCAATCGATGTGCGAGCGTCTCGCGCGGGATGATTTCGGCCAGCGCGCCAAGCGCCGGTAGCAATCCGGCGAGCTCTTCCACCCCCGCCGCGATGGTTGTCAACGGATCGTCCGACACCGCGGACGACATGACTTTATCCATCATACCGCGTGCCATGCGTACGGGATCGATCAGCACCGGCGTCAGCGCGTACGGCACGGCGCCCCACAATTCGCTCGGGACGTTCGGCAGCAACGGGCCGAGCGCCGGCCACGCGCTTCGATCGAACGAACTCGCGGGATTGACCAAAATCAAGCGCGTGATCAAATCTGGACGCTCACTTGCGACGCACAAAGACAGCATACCACCCATCGACTCTCCGATGAGATAGACGTCCTCGTTCTCACCGTTCGCGCGCGCCGCCGCGACGTGCGTGTCCAAGTAAGCCGTCGTCGCTTTCACTAAATCGAAAACGTCACCACGATCGCCCGCGGGCACGTTCAGCGCGATGAGATTGAATTCATCGGCGATGTACTCAAACTGCGACGCCGCGCTGAATCCAGTGCCGTCTAATCCCGGCAAGTACACCGCTAACGGCGCGTCGCCGCGTCTCGCGCCGCCGCGCGTCACCAACGGACTGAACATCCTCGGCGGTCCATCGGCGCCGCGCAGGATCTCTCGCATCGTCACCCTTCGCGCGTCGGCGTCATCGCGCGCGTCTCCACGCCCCATGGACGACGCCAGACGCATGAACACATCGCTCGACGACGACGATGTCGACGACGATGTCGATGTCGATGTCGACGCGCGCGTCGTCGTCTTCGCGCGCGTCGACGTCTGGCTCGTCGCGCGCGCGCGCGTCGCGCGCGACGGTGGTGATGCCACCCCACGCATCGCGCTCGCCATCGTCGCCTCGCGCGTCGTCGCGCGCCTTCGAGTCGCCGTCGAGTTGTGGCGCGGCGTCGACGTCACGCCGCGGCCATCGCGATGGCGCTCGCGTCGTCCGTCGCGCGCGGCGGCACAGCGACGCGACGTGGGCGGCGTTCGATCGATGTCGTCGAACGCGACGCGCGCCCTGCGCGGCACCGCGCGCGCGCGAACGGCGAACGCGCCGCGTCGACGCGCGTCGCGGCGGAGCGCGCGCGCGCCCGTCGCCGTCGCGGCGTCGCTTCGAGACGCGAAAGTCGTCGTCGTCGGGGCGAACGGGAAGACTGGCAAGCGATGCGTGGAATATTTACGCGCCAACACCGAGGCGCGAGAGATCGTGGCGTGCACGAGAAGCGGGACGTACGACGGCGGGGCGTCGGACGAGCGCGTGCGCGGCGCCGAGGCAAACGTGGCCACGGCGAGCGTGGCGGAGCTGAGCAACGCGTTCTCGGGCGCGAAGGCGGTCGTGTTCGCGGCGTCGCAGTCGCAGAATGGAGGCGATGCATCGCGCGTCGATCGGGACGGTGTCATCACGTGCGCGCGCGCGTGCTTGCGCGCGGGCGTGGAAAGGTTCGTCATCGTCTCCTCGGGCGCGGTGTCAAAGCCGGCGTCGCCCGTGTACATCTTCCTCAACTTATTCGGCGGCATCATGAGGAATAAGATTTTGGGCGAAGACGCCGTGCGCGCGCTTTATTTCGACCGGCCGGGGCAGTTTTACACCGTCGTGCGCCCGGGAGGTCTTTCGGAAGACCCCGCGCGCGGCGTCGGCGCGCTCGAGCTCAACCAAGGCGACGAAATCTCCGGGCGCATCTCTCGCGAAGACGTCGCGGCGATTTGCATCGAGTCCATCACTCGCGATGATGCAGCGAACGCGACGTTTGAATGTTACAACTCGGACGCGGCGAAGCCGCTCGGTGAGGTTGGATTGAGTAACATGATGAAGGCGACGTCTGCGGACGGCGACGTCGAGAAGACGGGAAAAGAACGACGCGGCGCGACGTGGGATGAAATCTTTGCCGATTTAGCCGCTGACGTCCCGGGGGCAAAGCAACAAGGCGAGGGTTTCACGTTGTAACGTAATCACGCGTCTGAACAGCGCGCGACCACTCCTTTCACAATCGAACGTCGCCATCGCCGCCAACGTCGTTCGTGGCTCCCAAAAACCGAGGCCCCATTGAGACGCGCGCGCGCGTCCGCTCGCCATGTCGCGCTCCAACGTGCGCACGCTGGTGCGAGAATTCGCGAAACACGACGCCAGGTTCTCTACGACCGCGCGCGAAACCGCGGATGCGGCCGCACACGGCGCCGCGAACGCGGGCTCGACGTCATCGACGTCCGCGATCCGAGCTCTGGCCGCCACGACGTTTGCGGCGGTCGTGAGCGTGCCCACGGCCATGTGCGCGCCGTTCGGGTTGGGGGGGAAAAAGGAAAGCTCTCCACCGAGCGATCAAAAGTTTGAAAGCGAAATCAAGGCGTCGCGAAGCAATAAGAGTGGCGCCAACGCGGCGTTCGACCCCGAGGCTCTGGAGCGAGGCGCCAAGGCGCTCAGAGAAATCAACCAGTCCCCGTACGCGACGAAAGTGTTGGAGCTCTCGCGCACGCAAGAACAAACGAAACAAAGTGAACTTCGTGCGCGCGAGGCAGAGGCGGCGGCGGCGGCGGCGGCGCACGCCACGGAACGCGAAAAGGTGATGTGGAGTGAACAATCGCGCGTGGAGAAGGAGCGGTCGCAGCAACAGGCGCAGTTGAAGCAATACGACGACGAGCTTGCGAGAAAGAGAATGGCGACCGAGCACGAGCAGCGCAGGCAACGGAACGCGGAAATGGTCAAGCTGCAAGAAGAGGGCGTGGAAAGACAAGAGGCTATCAAGAGGGCGACGGAGGAGAAGATTCAGCGCGAACGCCGAGAGACCGAGCGGTACCGCGCCGAGCTTGAACGCGAAAACTTGCGAGCGAAGGCAATCGCAGAAGCCGAAGGTCGCATCGCGGAGAACAGAAAGAATGAAGACGTGATTCGTCGACAGATGATTGCCAAAGTGACGGCGGAGACGGACAAGGCCGTGAAGCTCGTCAACGAGACGCTCGGCTTGATCGGCGGCGGATTCAACTCCATCCTCGGCGACCGCGACCGCATGATGATGTTCGTCGGAAGCGCCACCGCACTCGCCGCGGGCGTGTATGCATCGCGTGAGGGCGCTCGATTCGGCTTTAGGCAACTCGAAAAGTACATCGGACAGCCTTCTTTGATTCGCGAGACATCTCGCGGGTCGTTTTGGAAGCCTAAACCAGCAGCTGCCGCGTCCACTGCGGCGGCTCCGGCGCAAGCGAACGGAATATTGGGCGACGTCGTCCTCGGAAACAAGCTGCAAGAGCGCGTGCAACGTTTGGCGGTGTCGACGGCGAACACGAAGAAGCACTCAGCGCCGTTTCGAAACATCCTCTTCCACGGCCCTCCGGGTACGGGCAAGACGATGGCGGCCAAACGTCTCGCTCGGTACAGCGGCTTGGACTACGCGGTGATGACGGGCGGTGATGTTGCTCCCCTCGGCGCTAACGCCGTGACGAAGCTCCACGAAATGTTTGACTGGGCGTCCACCAGTCGTAAAGGTTTGCTCTTGTTCATCGACGAAGCCGACGCCTTCTTGGCGAAACGGGGGAGTGACGTCGCCGGTACGGAATCTCGCGCCGCGCTCAACGCGCTGTTGTACCGCACTGGTGAGATGAACCGCGACGTGGCTTTGGTTTTAGCGACGAATCGACCGGAGGATTTGGACAAAGCGGTCCTTGACCGCATGGACGAGTCCGTTGAAATCGGCTTGCCGGATCTCGAAGCGCGAAAGCGAATGGTGAAATTATATTTCGACAAGCTCATCGTCCGAGGTGCGGACGCCGGCGACGATAAACCTGCGAAATCTTTCTTCGGCGGCTTGTTCCGCAGAAGCCTTCCCGAGCGCCCCATCGAGGTGAAGGATGTCACTGACGCCGACCTGGACGCCGGCGCGGCAAAGACGGAAGGTCTCAGCGGTCGTGAAATTTCAAAGCTCATGGCGAGCGTTCAAGCGGCGGCGCACGGATCGTCCGACGGCGCGTGCACGAAAGCCATGCTCGAGGAAGTCACGACGACGAAGCTTGCAGAGAACAAGACGAAAGCGAAGTGGGGGTAAATAACTTCTTAGCGAGATCTAGGGAAATTTAGCGGTAAACCGTATTGAGTACTCATCACTATGTGCGGTGCAAGAATCACTCCGACGTAGCGTGAATAATATCGCTCCCGTCCGCGTTGCATCGCTTCAGTAGTCGCCCAAACTCGGGATGCAGCGTCAGCATCCATCCCGCGACGCCGTCCTCGCGCAGCTCGATCCAATCCCCGCGGCGCGCGCGCGCGCGAACTAGTCGATCCTCGTGCATTCGACCGATGATTTCGGATTTCACCGACGCCGATGCTCGCACGGGAACGAACGGTCCGTGCGCAACGCGATACAAGTATCCTTCGTTCCTGAGCGGAAGCGCGGTGTGGTCGACGTCGATCACCGCTTCGGCGCTCGCCAGACGCATCGTCGTCGGCGGCAGTTCGCACCCGCTCGCGTGTTCGAGTAGAGTTCCGTGCTCGGGATGATTTGTCAGCATCCATCCCGCGCTACCGTTCACGTTTTCGCCGCTCGCGTCGTCTCCCGCGAGTTCAAGCCACCCATCGCTCGTGAGCGACACGCCGAGTACGCGCGCGCTCGGCGCCGCGAAGCCCAACACGGCGCTATCGATGTGCGGCTGCGCTCGCACGGGTACGGGACGTGAATACACCACCGCGTACCACGCGACGAGTTTACCGCGCTCGAGTCTATTGACACGCAAGTGCCACGTCCCTTCGTGTCCCGCGAGCGCCGCTTCAATCCTTCCCACATCATCACTCCCAGCTCGCTCCGCCGTCGACGTCGTCGTCGTCGTTTCTCCGCGCGCGCCCGGGACGACGACGACGTCGCGCACGGCGTCTATTTCCCGCGTCAATCCTTCGACGTCCAGCGCCACCATCGTCACACCCACGCGATCGACAGTGCGCGCCGAACGATTTCGCCTCGAAAAAACGCCTTCGGAAACGCTCGCCGCGGCGACGCGTCGTGTGCGCGTTGTAACACCTTCCACCTTCCTCATCGGACCGCGCGCGATGGGCGAGCGCGCGAGCGCGCGAGTTCGGCGACGACGACACGCGTGGACGATGAAGAGCGCAATCGCGTGCGTCGGCGCGTGCGCGTCGATCGCCGCGCTCGCGCGCGGTGCGGACGCGCGCGCGCATCGAGCCGACAACAACGGCGCGAAGATTTTATACGCCCACGCACCGGCGAGCGAATCGTTCGAACGCGACGTCGAACGCTTGCGGTGCTACGCCGCGGTGGCGAAGGCGAGTGGGCGAACGCTGGTGCTCGTGGACGCGGACGCGGAGGCGGCGCGCGGTGAACGGCGAGACCGCCGGCGACCGGCGACGGACTACGTGGTACCAGCAGCGAACGGAGGGCTCGCGCCGTGGCGACGCTGGCGCGAAGGAGACGATAAACGCGCGAAGAGTGGGAACGTGCGATGGTGCGCGCAAGTCGAGCACGGGACGACGATGGAGGCGTCGCGAGCTGTTGAAGAGCGATTTCGCGGCGCGCGCGCGGCGTGCGTAGCGTTTCAAACCGTCGATAGAAGTTGTGGTGCGGATGACGTGGACATGGTATTGACGTCGAAAGTAGACTTCATGGCGACTTTGCCGAGGGAGTTAGAAGGTCTGGTCAAGTCTGGAGTGGTGCGCGAAAGCGTCCTGGCGCCAGCGTTGGGGGGAGCGTCCGCGGCGCAGTCGCGGCTAGCGATCGTCGAAGAACGAATCGCCGAGCGCGTGGCGGCGCGCATAGAAGAGCGTCACCAAACACATTCGCACATCCATGCAGACCAGGATGTCAACCACACCGCACTGCTCGCTGCGAGCGAGCCAGAGGCCCAGAACGGCGACAAAGCTGCGACGCAAGGAATTCCCGAGTCAAAGGTCTTGACGACTGCGGCGCGGCGCACGAACGGTTCAGGTCGCAAGATTGATACCTCGCGCGCGCTCGTTCTGTTCGCGGCAGCGGTCGGGGTCGTGGGATTCTTCGTGAATAGTTTTGGGTTCGCTAAACAGGCATCAAAGCGGGACGAGCTCGCCGCGCTCATGCTCGACCCGTCGGCTTCTTTCGGCGCGTCGCGCAAGAAAAAAGTAGTTCAGAAAGAAGAAGCGTCACCGGAAGTCGCAGTGGCGGTTGAGAGTTAGAGATTAGCACATAGAACATTTAGGTACACCTTGCGCCAACCAACGTCACCTATAAATCCTGCTGTTTGTTTTCGCTTCTGTGCTTTTGCAACGTCTACTCTATTTTCCTACGCGATTTCATATGCTGACTACTCATCTACGGTATGACTCACCAACGTCTCTGCGTGCCACTGCCACCGCCGCTCCAACCGCCTCTGCCTCTTCCGCCTCCGCCGCTATACTTTGCGTACTTTGACGTTCTGCCACCGCCGCCGCGCCAGCTACCACCTGAACCGATGCTGAACGTCTGAGGCGCGCGCGAAAAGTCCAACGATGTTCCTGGACCGCCGCGCGTGTTGTTCTTACTCGGACATTCGCGAGCGATGTGACCGCGTTGGCCGCAATGAAAACACGCAAAATCAGGTGCGGCACCACCACCGAAGCCTCGCCTCGAGTGCGCGCACGCAGTATCGAGATGGCCGTCGCCGCCGCATCGACAGCAACTCGGTAGTCCAGGAGGTAAAGAGTCTTGCGGCGCGCAGCAAAGGTGTCCCTTGGACCCACACACGTAACAGTGAATCTGCGCAAGATCGCTCGCGTCGAATCTGTACACGCAATCAGCGACCACGTGACCGGATTTTCCACACCTCAGACAACATCGCTCTTGAGCGTCTCGGCCGGAACCACGCGCGTACGGACAGTCGCGGCTCTGGTGCCCTGGGGTGAGACAGTTGAAACACAAGCCGTGTGGACAGTCGCGCGCGATGTGAGATTTGTATCCGCACAAATGACACGCTTTCTTCTTCGCCGGAAGCTCGCACTCGGCCTCGCGATGCCCACCTTGACCGCAGCGGAAGCAACGCAGCGCCGCAGCTTCGTAATCATCGTCAAAGTACCGCGGTTGCCGTAATATGTTGCGCACCTCCTCATTTTCCTGGTCGTCCGCCGTCGTCGCCGCCTCACCATAATCGCTCTGCGGTTTCGCGTCTTTCGCCTCGCCGTCGCTTCCTCGCGCAATTTCCCCGTCTTCAGTAACATCGTCGTTCGCCTTCTTCGTCTTCTTCATCTTCTTCGCCGTCTCGCTCGCGCGCGGCTTCTCAAGCGTGGGAGACATATCCTCGGTCGCTTGCGTCGTCGTCGTCGCGCCTGCCGTCGTCGTCGTCGCTCTCTTTTTCGGTCGTTTCGCCTTTTTCACCGTCGTGCGCTTGACGTCCGTCGCGCCAGCGCCGTCGTCGCGTCGCGGCCCGTCGTCGTCGTCCCCGATCGACTTTCGCTTCTTCTTCCCCGCCTGTCCCATCGTGTCGAAAGCCGAGCCGAACGACGCGGTGGTCGCCCCGTCGGCGTGTGAAGGCAAGAGCGCGAACGAGCGCGAACGAGTGCGAACCCGCATACGACGACGGGGCGACCGCGTGCACGCCGACTGACGCGAAAGCGATGGCGACGACGACGACGACGACGACGACGACGACGACGACGCACGATGCGTGGGCGGTCGACGCCCACCTCGCCGCGTTCCATCGCGCGCTGCTGCCGGCCGACTGGTTCGCGAGCGGCGGCGGCGGTGCGAATACGACGGCGACGAGGTCGATGACGCAGGTCCCGTTGCGATTCGACAACGCACGAGAGTACGTGCGAACGTACGCCCCGTTCGTGCTCGCTGAGTGCGACGAACACGTGCGCAGACGAAGCGGCGAGGGGACGAGCGTGAAGGCGGAAGCGGCGCGCGCGGCGGAGCGGGACGAAGAGTTTCACGTCGTCGCGTTCGACGTGAGCGAAACCGATTCGGAACGACTCTCGGATAACGATTTAGTGCTACTGAGCAAGGAAGAGTTGACCGCGAAGGTGACGGAGGACGCGAGGTTGACGCACGCGCTCGCCGTCGTCGATGGCCGCGAAATGAAAACTCGAGTGCGCCTTCGACTATACCTCCCAGATACAACAATGACGACGGAAGCGCGAGTGCATAGTGAGAGCGATTACAAGCGGTTTCGCACCGTTCGCAACGCGCTCACCGCGGTGAAGGGCGAGCGTTGGTTCCTGAAGAGTTTGGCAAACTTGTCCACGTTCACGCGCGAGTGGCTAGCGATTCACGCCTTTCCAGCGTTCCCCTACGCGGCGACGATTCTTAACGGCACTCCCGCGGCGGGCATCGGCGGTCCGTCTTCCGTCAACGCGTGGAGTATGCCCGACGGCTTGAAAACTTTCGTCGAGCGCTCTTGCAACGATTCGCAAATCAAGGCGTTAGAGAGCGCGTTAACGCGAGAGCCCTTGGTGCTCGTTCAAGGTGCTCCGGGGACTGGGAAGACGCGCACGATCATTCCTCTGCTGTCCGTGCTGTTGCACTCCGTTCCGAGCACGTCTTCGAGGACGATCGTTGATTTTAAGGCGTACGCCAAGATGCGAGAGGCGCGCGTGGTAGCCACAGCTGAGGAGAAGCGCGAAGCTTGGATGCGCGCTTCGCCATGGTTGCGGACAACTAATCCGCGCGACGCACCACCGCCACCGACGCTCGTGGCGGAGAAAGTGAGCGGATCGGTAAACGCCGAATCGAATGTGTCTCCGTCTTCCAAGCCGTCGAGCAATGGCGCCGTGAGAGTCGTCGCGCAAACATTGGGCGCCGACGCCTACAGACGATCAAAGATTCTCGTGTGTGCGCCGTCGAACGAGATTTTAGATGAAATCGTGTCGCTTATCATCAAGACCGGTCTCGTCGACGGTAATGGCGAGACGTACTCACCGACTGTCGTCCGCGTTGGCGTAAACGTACACGACTCGGTGCGACAAGTCAGCATGGATGCACTCGTTTCACAACGATTAGGAGAGTTGGGCGCACACGTTGATTCGGTGCGCAAATTCGAAGCGGCCGTCGAACGCGACAGGTTGAAACAGGCAATTTTGGACGAAGCGAACGTGGTGTGTAGTACGCTTTCATTTAGCGGCGCGGGTATGTTCGCCAGGATGTCTACGCCGTTCGACGCCGTCATAATCGACGAGGCTACGCTAGCGGTCGAGCCTTCAACGCTTGTACCGCTGTGCTACGGGGCGAAGCAAGTGTACTTGATCGGTGACGACCGAGAACTGGCTGCGACTGTCCTGAGCTCAGCCGCCGTCGAGTACAAGTACGACGTGTCCATGTTCAGCCGATTCCGTAAGTGCGATTATCCCGTGCACTCGCTCACTGCGGATAAGACGACAGGTAAGCGGAAATCAACGACGGCGTCTGAAAAGAAGCGCCACATGCACGATCCTCATTGGAGCGGCGCGGCGGAGTTTATTCGCACGAATGAGCTCAACACCGCCGACGGAGGGTTCTCAAAAGAAGGTTTCCGTGACGAATTGATCGTAGAAAACACGAAGAAGGGTGAAGCCGTCGGTGGTGATGAAATGCTCGCGGACGTCGAAGACGGCGACGATTCGAATCGCGACGCTTTCACCGACTCGCCGGACGAACCAGCGAAAAAGAAACAGACACGACGGTCGACGCGAGCGTAGATATAGCAAATCGAAATAAATCAACGTGAAAAATTTTCGCGCAACGCACGCGATTCCTGCGTCGTCGTTCCCGCGACGAGGCACGCTCGGAAACACGCGCCGAACAGTGCCATTTCTCGAGCGTTTTTTAGGGGTTTTCTCGTTTGTGTGATGTGACATTTTTTCCATTATTTTCACAGAGGACAAACTACGACTGGTCGTTTGTCGTCCAACACGAACACTGCAGAAGGAACTTTGACGCAAGAGTCCGGCGACGTCCGGCGCGTCGAGGGGGAAGTCTGCGGTGCCGTGCTGGTCGCCGAGTGATGGCCGTAGGGTGTCGTGCAGGTGCACAGGAAGGATGCGAATGCTAGTGACTTTTCGGGTTTTAGTACGACGCAGAGAACCTAGGGTTGGGTGTAATAAATGACTTAGCTAGTCGGTCGGTTACGGCACTTCTCCCGAAGCGCCTACCGAGACTCATGCGTAGGGTTTAGGGTTTAGGGTTTAGGGTTTAGGGTTTAGGGTTTAGGGTTTAGGGTTTAGGGTTTAGGGTTTAGGGTTTAGGGTTTAGGGTTTAGGGTTTAGGGTTTAGGGTTTAGGGTTTAGGGTTTAGGGTTTAGGG